>NC_048910.1:4755924-4905855 GCF_011077185.1 Oxyura jamaicensis | reverse complement strand
CTCCGGGACCCCCCCCGCTCCGCTCGGCGCGCGGCCCGGCCCCGCCCGCACCTTCCAGAAATTTCACCCCCCGGCCGCCGCTGCCGAGGGCCCGCCCCCGCCGCGCTCCCATTGGCCAGCCGCGCCGCCGTCTTCCGCCACGCCTCGCCCGCCTTCTCGGCGCTGATTGGGCGGAGAGGGGAAAGCGGCGCGGCGCGGCGGCCATCTTGGGAAGGGCGGTGCTGGCGGCGACGGGAGGAGAGAGCAGGCCGCCTGCAGGGAGTGCCCCCCCCCCCGCCGGTGCGCTCGGAGCGGGGAACGCCGCCCGCCTCGCCGCTTCCACTCGCCTCCCCGTCGGCCTCCCGCAGCCAGCCGGCCGCTCCGCGAGGCCCTGCCGGCTGAGGCCCGACTTGGGGCCTAGCGCCGGGCCTCGGCGAGGCGAAGCCAGCCCAGCGGCGCTCCGCGTGACGCAACAACCGGGCAAAGCTGGCATTGGCCGCCGGGACCCGCTGCTGCTACGTGGCAGCGTGTGATTGGGCGAGGCCATGGCGGAGCCGCGGCGGTTCCGGTTCGCGGAGGCGGGGGGCGGGCGGCGGGAGGCGCTGACGCTGCGCGTCCCCGAGGTACCGGCACCGGTGGGAGGGGGGAGAACCGGGGAGGCGGCCCCGGCCCCGGCCCCGGCTGCAGCCCGGCTGTGTTGCAGGTGCCCGACCGCCGCTATGGCCTGTACGTCTGGCCCTGCGCCGCCGTGCTGGCGCAGTTCGTCTGGTCCCGGCGGAGAGCGCTGCCCGGCCGCAGGGTGCTCGAGGTAACGGGAGCCGGGCCCTCGCCGCTCTTCGCACCCCGGTGCGCATCGCGTGTGGGTGGCGGGGAAGTGCGGGCCCTTAAAGGCATGCAGGGCGCTGTAAAACGTTCTTCACGCGCTGCTTTTGCTTCGCGGTCAGGGCAGGGAAACCCTCCTGCAGCTCCTAGAACATCACTTCTGCAATTAATTGCTTCAGTTAATCAGCTGCTTAAGTTAATCAGCTGCTCGGATGAGCCCCCAAGTAGTTACCCATTACCCCACATGTAACTGCTCTCTCTCCCTGAGGTGCATCTGCCCTGACCCACAGAGCTTTGGGGCAGCAGGACACACTGCCACCACGTTTATCCCTCACAGAACCCCTCTCCTTGCAGCTCGGAGCAGGCGTGAGCCTGCCCGGAATGGTGGCTGCCAAGAGCGGGGCCGAGGTGCTGCTGTCGGACAGCGAGGAGCTGCCTCAGTGCCTGGAGAACTGCCGGCAGAGCTGCCTGATGAACGACCTACCCCACGTACCCGTTATAGGCATCACCTGGGGGAGGATGTCTCCAGAGCTGCTCTCTCTTCCTCCTGTAGATATTATTTTAGGGTCTGATGTGTTTTTTGATCCAAAAGGTATGATTAATGCTCTTAAGTGTCTTTGGTTTGGGACAAAACTGCAAAGACTTCCTTTCCAAACACTGTCAAAAAAATGAAGTGACAGATTTTTATGGGAATAGTGTAATTGAACTTGTTATTCCTAGGGTAAGTAACATTAAGCTATCATAAATACTACTGAAAGATAAGTGATCAGGGAAGTGGAATAATTAGCAAACTGCTTAAGGCCACTTTCTCATGTTTCTCCCACAGATGTGCTTTGCATTGATTTTCAACTACCGTTTCATATAAGCAGGCATATTTAACTCATCTTAGAATCTGGAGACCAACCAAGACTGTTTATCTCCTCCCAACTATTCAGATTTTGAAGATATTTTAACTACAGTTTACTTCTTACTGGAAAAGAATCCACAAGCTCAGTTCTGGACTACTTATCAAGTCCGAAGGTAAGCTCTTTTGTACGTTTAGGACTGAAAACTTAAATCCTGCCTCGTTTACATCACCAAAGAATGTCAGCTTCTCAGAGGCAGAACTGCACTGATTCCAAAGGCTAAGCTGCTCTCAGACTGTGCATCAGGTTGGTATTAGCCAAATAAATCCTGGGAGCATCAGATAAAAGCAGCTGACCCCAAGTTTAGTGTTGAATAGAGACCTGTTACAAGCTCTGTGTTGTGGAGTTGTATTTAAGTTTCACAGAATCACAGAATTTCTAGGTTGGAAGAGACCTCAAGATCATCAAGTCCAACCTCTGACCTAACACTAACAGTCCCCACTAAACCATATCCCTAAGCTCTACATCTAAACGTCTTTTAAAGACCTCCAGGGATGGTGACTCCAGTCTCCTCTAATCCCTGCTGAGGTTACCCACTTGGGTCATGTTTTCATGCACTGATGTTTCATCCCCTCAGCGCTGACTGGTCTATCGAGGCTTTGCTCTACAAATGGAAGCTGAAGAACACCCCCGTTCCGTTACACTCCTTCAGTGCAGACAAAGAGCACCTGGCCGGCTCTTCTCTACCAGGCAGACATACAATTGAAATGATGATCATCTCACTGGCAAGATCAGATGGTACTTAAGTTTATTCCACTTGTTGGTTCCAATACAAGATGATAGTTAACTTTTACTTTAGCATGGATCTGCAGAGAACAGTCTGATTTACAGCAAACCCCATGCATATTTTTTGGGAAGCAGACCCCCTTAGCAGTACTTAAAACATGCATTGTAAAAATAAAGCTGTTCATTTGTTTAACTATGGCTTTTGAGAAATTTGTCCTCCTTCCCAAAGCCCATGTAATAGTTCAAAGACTCAATTCCATTATGTAAGCCACTACACAACATAGCTTAACAACCTGACAATCCACAAGATCCAACTTAAATTCACAACTTCAGCTATGAAGAAAGGTTAACCGCACTCTTTCAAGATAAAAAAATATCCCCTTAAGATTGGTTACCCAGGACTGAAGCTCTTTCTGGAAGATTTGTATCTAAAAAGCCAGTCCCTTTGTTCTTAAGTGACTGTGTAGACTGCTGTTAGACACGCAGTCCTGGAACACACAAGCTCCTCAGTTTGTAGAAAAGTACTTTTAATCCTCAGTCAAGCCAGATTGCAAGTATTCAGATCTTTCCATTCCCAGTACACATACATGCATAAAGTTAACAAGGCATTACAATAACCCTTGACAGGTGATGGTTGACATTACAATTCAGTTGGTATCCAAATCAAGAAAAAAAATCACTGTAAGATTAGCTACCATCAAGCAGCAGCCTGTTGAGTCAGGGCAAGCACACAGCAAATGCAATTAGTACTGCTCAGTGTGTATCTTCCATAACAATGTCCAACAGACCTGTCTGATTTCGTGTTTATCAGCTGGTGTGCAACACTAGTCATACAGCATTCGGGTTAGTCACAATACTAGTTAAGTTTGCCCGTAGTAACTTAAAAGCAACCCCAGTGGATAAAATTTAAAAGCAGTAGAATGCATTCAGTTACTATATAGGAGTTAAACATTGACAGTATAATTGCAGAAATCTTTTCAAGCTAAAAATAAGCTGACTCGGACATTACGTTGAGAAAAGTTAACACAGAAAAATGTTTAATATTAACTACAGAGACAGTGGGTATAGTACAGGATGTCTTAAGCAAAAGATACACCAATCAGTACTTACAGAGGAATGAACCATTTCTTTCTTAACATTACATTTCTCAAATGTAAGTTCATATATGCATGTTGGCAAGATTTACCATTCTGGAAAAAATAAGGTGTGTATATCATCAGCTAGATGTGCTCACTGTATGCTCCGTTATTTTTATGCAAGGCCCGGGTGACTGGAAGTGCAGTTGTCAGGCATTTTAATTAACTGGACAGCCATTTGTTTCTGCACGACAAGGCATCGTTACACAGGAGCAATCAGGAGAAAACAGGAAACAGCCAAGCACTCTGCACTGCAACACGCCACCTTAACAGCTAACCAGCATTACTCAACTGCTACACAACTGCGCCTAGTGCACAAAAATACATAAGAGAAGAGATTAGAATTGAGTCTGATAAAACAATCCTTTCAAACATCAACTGTCACCTGAAAAGATTTCTACCAATTTGGATTTGAAGATACTATTTGAATTCAAAGTAAAAAAGCATTTACAGTAAATTTCAAATTGAAGTTCTGCAGAATTTTATTTAAGGAATGAAGACAAAATTGAGCATCCTTTCTTTTTTTTGACAGTTAGCTACTCAGCATATAACGGCTGCATATTTCCTCAGTATGAAACTTGAGGCAAGTTGCCATCAGTTTAACTTCAAATAAAAGTCAGCACTATATAAACAAAAATGAAGTTTTACCTCAAATATCCAAGCCAATAATGAAATCGGTAGTCGTTCACTTCACTAAATTACAAGAAATTTGAATAACAGCAACAAAATGGCACATAAAAATGTAAAATCTGCCACTTGAGGCGCAACTTAAGTAAAAAGTTAGACAAAATGTTACAAAATAACCTTTTCAACAGCTGGTTGCTTGGGCCAGGGGTCTCTCCCATGGACTGAAGACTCAAGCGATCTTTTCCCCCCAAAGGCGTCCTTTATGTAGGCTCTCATTTATCTGATGCATCTAGGTTTGAAGAAAGAAGAGTTCAGCTAGGTTTCTACCTTGTCTTTTTCTCAGTTGTGTGGATGACTTCAGGTATACTTCTAGTTGTGTTTCAACTGGCTTTGCCTAATTTCTTAAAGTTTTAGGAAAATTACCACAGTGTTCCACCTCCCCCCGTGTGTTGCTTTAATTCAGAGGCCAAATGTAAGGTTCTGCCGAAGTATTTAGTTACAAAGAAGAATAAGCATCAGGCTGTAGATCGAACCACCATTAACTTGAAACCAGCCTGTTTAACAATAAATTATTAAGAGTTAAATAAAAGTTATAAAACTAATACTGCTCGATAAAAGCTTAACTAAACTCTAATTAGCATTCAAAACAAAGTGTCACTACTTTGGCTACAATTATCTAACTTCAGAGCTAGCTGAGGCCCTTTCCTTTTAAAAAATAGGACCAAACAGTTTGAAGGGTTAAAGACACACTATCCTTTCCCCACCCGGTGTGTATCCTTAGAAGCCTCTTCAAGTTGTCCACTTGAGGAAAAATTAAGTTTCCGTTGTTTTCTCGTTGCAATGAATTTGCCACTTTTCTAGAACAGTTACCTCCAGTCAGTATAACGGCCACTGAACCGATCTTCCATTATAAAAGGATAGTGTATCTTTAACATTTAAAGACAAACCTGCTCCAACACACGCCCACAGAAACTGGTCCCTGGAGGATCAGCCAAATCAGTTAAAATCTGCAATACTGGCCAATATTCTTTTAGCAAACAGGAGACCGCAGCTTTAAAGGGGAAAATGCAGATGTTGGATAAATACAGTAAGAAATAGTCATTTTCATCATAGGTTGCGTCTCATACAATATTTTATTAAAATCAAGCCATTAATCTCTCAACAAAACATGAAAATTTTCTGTGTAGAAAGCCCTTTGGTATTAATTTCCCTAAACCAATAACCAAAAAGCACTGCTCAAGAAAAAAAAGCTAACAACGTGCCCCGTTAGGATCCACTTGGTTCAGGCTATTAATGCTAAGAACTACCCAACACCCCACTGAAGTGCTACAATAAAGTAACATGCAAGGTGTGCTGATCCCGAGGTACATTACCATTATCCTAGGAGGATACGGCTCCTTCTTCTTCCGGAGACTTGGGAGGGCTCTTAGACCTGGATCTGGAGTTGGATTCCCTCTTTGATGTAGGTGGAGGGCTTCTAGATCTAGACCGAGATCTCGACCTGGACCGGGATCTGGACACAGATGAGGACTTTGACTTGGATCTCCTGGCAGATCTGGACTTCGATGTGGAGCGAGACCGAGAGCGTGTGCGAGAGCGGGATTTGGACCGACTGTAACGAGACCGACTGCGGGACCTAGAGCGGCTCCTGCTTCTAGATCGGCTGCGACGGCGTCTCCTAGGGCTTTTTAGGGGAGGGAAAAAAAGAGAAGGTTAGAAGTTGGACGCAGGCGGCGCAACAGTCTTCCGCGACTACTTTGGGACAGGGAAGGCGGAACGGGCCCCACGTGGGCGAGAAAACGAGTTAAGAGGGCGCCATTGTTCAGAGTGAGTGGCCGGGGGCTAAGTCTACTACTGAGAGAAACCCTCCCGCTCAGGGACAACTCCACGTGCTTTCAGTCCCAATCCCCTCGCTCCGTCCCCACCGAGAAACTCACACGGGTAAAGAAACAAAACGAAGCAGCCCCACCGCACACACGTCTCAGCCGGGGCTCCGTGCCTTGCTCCTGAAACACCGCCGGCTCCCTTCCACCCTTCCAGGCGCTCACCTGCGGCTGCGGCGGCCGTAGCCACTGCTCCCATAGCGGCGTGGCGGCGGGCCACGGCGGCTGTGGTGCGAGTCGGGGGGCCGGCCGTAGCGGGCCATCTGCACCCGGAGCTCCCGGCCATCCAGCACGGCCCCGTCCATCGCGTCCATGGCGTCCTCGGCGTCGCGTTTGTCGTGGAAACGGACGAAGGCGAACCCTCGGCTCTCCTTGGTGTAGCGGTCCCGGGGGATGTAGACGTCGCCGACTCGGCCGTACTTCTCGAAGACCCTCCGGAGAGTGTCCGGGGACGTGCGGTAGGTCAGGTTGTCCACCTTGAGGGACGTCATGCCCTCCACGTCCGGCGGGGGGCGCCCGTAGCTCATGGCGGGCAACAACCCCCGAGGGGCAGCGGCGGCTGAGGAGAAGAAACCCGAAGGAAAGCGGCGTGTGCGTGTGGGGAGCCAGCGGGAGGCGGCGCGGCCTGGCGCGTGAGGGGGGGAGAGGCCTCACAGCGGCCGAGCGGAGAAGAGCTACAGAACATAGAGGAAAGGGAAGGAAAAAAAAAAAAAAACCGCGGAGAGGGGGAGGAGGAGAGCTCCTCAGCGGGGAGGTGAAGGGGCAGGCACCCACCTCGGGGCTCCGGGAGGCGGCCGAGGGCCGGAGCGGGGACGAGGCGCCGGCTGCCACCGCCCGCACCCGCCGCCGCGAGGAAATGAGCGGGGCGCCGCCCGCGCGCGCCTACTTAACGCCACAAAATGGCCGCCGCCGCCCCGGAAGAGAAAGGGGGGAGGGAGGTGGTGGGGGGGGTTCACCTCTCCTGGATGCTTTTATAACCGATTTTTTTTTTACTATTTTTTTTTTTCTCTCTCTTTTTTTACCGGCCGCGATTCCCTGAGGTGGAACGTGGAGAATGGGTGTTGAAGTGACCGGCTCGCCACCGTTTTAAAGCGACCGTTGAAGGCTGCTGTGGCGTAACCCGGAAAGAATGGGAGGAGGCGGGGAAAATTTGAACGATTTGTGCTGAAAACGGCCCAAAATCGGAAATAAGCCGAGGGTTGGCTATTTTAAGGGGGGGAGTGAGTAGTGGGTAGCCCCTACCGTGTGGGAAAGAACAATAATAATAATAAAAAAAACTTGACGAAGGGAAGCGCCCCCAGCGCGGGCGGGGGGGAGGTGACGGTTTAAAATGGCGGCCGCTGGGGGGAGGCAGCGTGTGGGGCTGCGGCTGGGCCCGGCGGGCTGACCGCTGCTCCGCGCCGCCTCATCCTGCCCTCAGGTTCCGCCTTCCCTTCAGGGAGCTCCCCTAAAGCCGCCCCGGTTTTCCCGGGCTCGTCGCCGTGCTGTGGCGGCGGCCCGAAGCGGGGTGCTGGCGGAGGGGAGCGGGCGCCCCTCGGGCACGCCTCAGGCACCCCTCGGACACTCCTCGGACACTCCTGGCGCTACGGCGGTTTCCACCCGGCGTGTTGAGGCTGGAGGGAATCAAAACTGAGAAACATTGGAGCTTTAAGCTGCACTCTTTGAAAGTTTGTGCCCGGGCAACGTGTGTGGTGAAAGTGGAACGAGAGAGATCTGCCCTTGTGGCAGAATGGCAAGCAAGTTCCCTGGGTTTTGCTAGGGAAGTCCCTGAAAGCCCTCCAAGTTGTCACTCCCTATGTCACTTTCAGCACTCAATAAAAGCCCCAAACATAAACTACAACACCTAGTTCTTAAAACGACACTGAATCTTTCTACCCATCCCTTGTTAATAGAAATAAAGACACAATATTGGTATGAGGAAAGAAAAATATGAGAAAAGCTCAGATTTGGTATTAAAATCCTTATTCTTACTGTAATTGTGTTTAATATTTTTTTTCTTTTTTTTTTTTTATGCTGAAGTACAAAATAAACAAAATTACATGGATACAAACCCAGAAGCAATTATTTGTTTCTTGCAAGAAAGAACTTAAATAACCTAGCTGTTTTTAACATACTTTATTGCTTCATGCTATATTGTTCTTTTCCTGCTCAGATACTTCTGATTCAAAATTTTCTGATTCATCTGCTGAAATCCTTCAAAATCCTATCTTTCCAATTATTTCCTTAAAATGACAGAGGGAGCTTCCTCTGTTCCTTTTCCCCTTACATTGATTTGAAGTGAGTTTCACAATAGCTTCAAATTGATATAACCTACTGCCAACAGCGCACCAGCTCAATGTTCCGTATAGCTGGGTGAATGCTTTTGCAAGTACAAGGGGAAGAAAGCAGCGTGAGTGGAACACAGTGGCTAGAGGCATTGGAAACAATGGGATTTTATTAATATGTTTTTTAATGACAGCTTAAAGCAACCATTAAAATTGGATCTTAAAGATCCAACTGAACTGTAAATACTTAATATAGGAAAATAAGTTAGTTTCACTTGAATTTAAAACAGCAGCTTTATGTTCTCATTTCATCTTTGTAAAGCGGCTTCTGCATAGTCCCATTGTCTTTCTTCAAGTAAAAGTTGTTTAAAAGGTAAAATTTACATTTTTAGAAAATACAACTCAAGAATTAAAAAATAATATTAAACACGATAGCTGAGGTATGGGTTTTGTTTTAGTCCTTTACCATAGATAGCAGGTGTAAAATTTTGTGATTTGCCATTTACTTCAGTTCTGGATTTCTATCCCTTTCTCTGTCTGGCTGTTAAGTGGGGCTGGTTTAGCTGAATGCCTTGATCCTGAGTTGGGGGTCCGACAGAACATACACAAGATGCTAACAGTAAAAAGGAACGATTCGGTCCATACAAGGTGTGTGATTCCCTGTTTTGATTTTGCTGGTATTTTAACAGAGATCTTCAAAACTAAAAGATCAATTGATCTTGGATGTATTAGTGAAAAATACCATAAAAAAAGCAGAATATTAAGCGTATATCGTTGCTAAAAATGCATGTAGTTGCTTAAGACAAAGCAGTGAAATGTTATAAAGGCTGTTTTTTCTCCTGAATCACTAAGATAATGAAAGGCAGAAGCAATGAGCACAGCACGTATATTGGTAGCACTGAAACACTTAACGTTTAGTTTCTCTGAAATGGGAATCTTTTGCCCTTTGGAGTCACTTAGGAGATTTTCACCCTTTCAAGTTGAGGAAAAAAAAAAGTGTACTTTCATAAAACTGCATTTCCCATAGTGCACAAGGGCTTTCTAGGCAGGGTCAGCTGATTCGTATTGTGAAATGTTCCCGATTTCCTGTCCAACATACATGGAAATGACTTGTATGTACACATGTCTCATCTTTCCTTTGTCAGGTGATTTAATAGCTTTTGACTGGAATTCTGATCCAGAACAATGGCAAGAAACTGCGTTGATCAACTAGCTTGATATTTGGAAAACAGCTTCGTTTTGTGAGAGATGTCACGAAGAAGTAGCTGCAGTCTGCTCTGTTAACTTCATGGGAAAAGGTAGGGAGAATCTTGATCTTCTTGAACCTTTATTTTCCTTTTTGTTTTCCAAGTTACTGACTTTGCTGTACATTATTTAAGATAGTCGCTAGATTTCTTTTTAGAACTAACAAGAAGCAATAAGTAATCATTATGTTTGAAGTGTTCTTTTTTTAATTATTTTTTTTCTTTTTCCTTTTTTTTTTTTTTGTTTTTTTTTTTAACAGGGCTTTTAGTGGAAACTAAAGGGAAAACGGGCTTTATTTAAAGGGAAATAGAGTTTATCCAGACTGAAGCTGAGGACTTGGCAAGAAAACACAAAATGACTCCTGAATCAAAAAAACTTTTCAACATACTTATTTTGGGATTCTCGTTTATGTTTATATTTATGGCTTTTCAAACATGTGGAAACATTGCGGTAGGTGTGAATTTCAAAACATGCCACATTTGTATCACAGTTTTATTGTCTTTTGCTTTACTGGGGATTTTTTAATATGCAATACATCTTGACATTTTTTCTCCTTTCTTTTGGTTTAGCATTAACTAGATTAAGTTGATCAACAGGATGTTTAAGCAGTTTATTTCTTTAATATAGCTACATATGCAACTGTGCCTGATTGCTAAGAAAATTAATTAATCATGTCAAATGTTAGAACTTCAATGCGTGCTTTGACACTAAAATATTTAACAGTTGTATCTTTCATATTTCTGATTTTCCTACACAGTCCGTTTCAGAATATTTGACTAAGATGTTATTAGCCCCTTTTTAATATGTCTGTAGTTTCTCCTAGAGTGTCTTTAGACATTGAAGGGTATGAGGATAACATTTGACAAATAGTCAGACTTCCACAATTGCTAGATCTGCCAAGTCACGTTCCATCTGAATAAGAAATTTACTGCTAGTGTATCTTGTGTATCTTTGCATGCTGAAGCAAAATTGGGAATAACATATTCCAAAGTTACTAATACAAGGATATTGCACTCTTAATGATTAAATGTTTAGAATCCTGCTACTGATAGACCGGATCCTCTGACTTAGTTGTTGACGTTGCTTTCGATACAGTTTTATGCTTGACAGGCTGTTAGATTTCAACATAACTCTTGAGCTTACAGGCTTTAGAGCTGCTCTTTTCTTGCGTGTAAGAAGAATCCTTTCTGGGTTCAGACGTATAAATGCCCTTCCTTGCATTATAGAAATAATTACTTACAACAGTTCTTGTTAAAATCATTGCACAGCATGATATCATATATCAGTATATAAGTACAGTACAGTGAACACGGAAGTTCTGTTATGCAATGAATTTACAGCATCTCACTGAATTGGACCTAGTAATCATGCAATTATGTACTGTATTGTCATTAAAGTCATTAAAAGTGATTTTCAATCAGATCTGCCAGAGAATCCAGCTCATTACATGGTCTCATGATCACTAAAGCTGATTCAAGGGAAAAAAAAACGGAACAGGGTGTTGTTGACAGGAAGACAGAAAGAATGGAAACTCTTAGCTGAAGTCCAAGAGTCAGGCTAAATTAAGAGTACAGCTTCAGCCTTTTTTCCCCCTACTTTTTGGATGAAGATATTCATGCACAGTTATCTAAGAGAGGTGTTTTGTGAAAAAAAAGTTTTGTAAAATACTTGAAGATCTCTGGTGAAATCATAGTATAATCCTAAAATACTTATTACTTCTTCAAACATAGATGTTTCCCTGCCAAATATCTCCTTCATCTTCAGTGTGGAGGTGTTGTGAGTTGTAATTAACACCTTAAATTAATTACTTTGTAGGGTCTGTTAATGATAATTTCTAACATTTAATACTGACTTCAAACTGACACAAATGTTTTCAAATTACAAGAAACATTCTAACATTATTTCATTTGATTTCTCCTCACAGCAAACTGTTATAACAAATTTAAACAGCACAGATTTTCATGGTAGCGGCTACACAAGGTAATTTACACAGATCTTACTACTTTGCTCCTTGCAGGGTGAAGCTAGTTATAATTACATCTGGTAGAGATAAAATCTCAAGAGATTCTAGTGTTCCGCTGACTTAAAGCAGTTTAGAATGTGGCATTCTCACACTTGGTCTAGTTTTACTCTGAATTATTAATTTCTAATTGAGCTACATGCCTGTTTTGGATATTTTCTTTGTAGGGAGAAAAAAGCACTATGCAGTCATCACATTCTCAGCTTTTTATCTTAGGAGATGAAGAATGAAGTTTAGAACTTGCTAAGGCCTTGGTTGTTTGTCCTTGTACACCTCTGTGCCTTTGTGTAGGATGGGTTGTTTGGATAAACTTTCAGGAAATACTGCATTGCAAACGTGAAGGGAGCAATCAGAAAGACAAGAAGAGAAGCAAGGTTCAAAACTGCAAAATACCATTCTGATTGTTTATTGCACTGGCATAGCCAGACTCACCAAGCACAATCAGGGAGCTTTTGTAAACCAATTGATCTGTCATATGGGAAAATACGGTTGCTGCTGTGAAAGATTTACAGTCTTAATCTAAATTAAAAGTACAGCTTGCACAAAATATATCTATACAATTTCCACGGTGTATTTGACAGAAGCTGAAACCTCACTAATAGATGAAAGAGGTTTTGGTATGTTCTCTTGTAGAAGTACTGGGCACAAAATACAGTAACTGTTGGTAAGGCACAGTTTGACAAATCCATGTTGTAAATGACAGGACGTGCTGACCTGCAATAGTCTGGGGCATGATTCATCAGTCCTAGAAACACTACACTCCTGTATTCCTAGACAGAGTGCAATGATTGCAGGTAATTAGTAAGAGAAAGAAAGGGAATATTTGAATATGAAAGTTAGGCAGTTACGTAAGTTATGTATACTGATACTTTGGAATCAACTGAGCAGTCTTCTTAAACCAGCTGCATTTATAACCTGTATTTTAAGTACTTAACCATCTCTGTTTTTAATTTATGCAGCATGTCCATTATTTATGGAGTATTCTCAGCATCAAACCTTTTCTCACCTTCAGTGGTTGCAATAGTGGGACCTCAACTCTCCATGGTTGTCAGTGGCCTATTTTATAGGCAAGTATTTTTTTTTGATTTTGTCTGCTTTCTTTGAAGTATCTTCCTGTCATTTTTTCACATGTAAGTACTATGCCATCCATAAAATTGCACTGGCTAAGCCAAGTGTCTCGCAGAGCTAGCGTATGTGTCAGCAGGTGAGTAACTTCAGGGTACTTCAGGCTACTGGAAACACAGTGTATTTTTTCCTCAGCGTTTTCAGACTTTGCTGACTGTGGAGTTCAGGTTGTGGTCTCAGGTTAATGGCTACATTAAAAAAAAATCTGCATGCTTGGTAGAGTTAAAAGCTTGCCTTTTTCACACATGACCTGAACTATTTTCCAAGGTCATTTGGGTGACAGTAGAGGATTTAGAAGAAGCCAAGTAAGATACCCATTTGTCAAAGAACTCTGTCCACTTTAAGCCTACATTCAATAAACAGATCTGTTCTATTCCAGCTTGTACATTGCAGTTTTTATCCAACCTTCTACGTGGAGTTTCTACACTGCTTCTGTTTTTATTGGCATTGCAGCTGCTGGTAAGCATTGCTCTTACCCTGCTCACTATTCTTTGCTAAATTTGAATATACCTCTAAAACACTTCTATTTCCTGTCCAATACCTTTTGTATATGACAGTACTATGGACAGCACAGGGAAATTGCTTGACTGTGAATTCTGATGAAAACAGCATTGGAAGGAACAGTGGAGTATTTTGGGCACTCTTACAGTCCAGGTAAGCTTTATTTGTTAATATTTTTGGTTGTGTACACATTCTACTTTATATGTTTTTTGATAAGTGGTAGACTGCTTAAAAAAAAACCACCACTGACATGCTGCAGTCAGTGAAGCAGAAGGGAAAGTTAGAAGCAAAAATGCTGTTGCTATTGTGCATTAGAGAACAGCAAATGAAAGCTACCTATTGCAAGTCTCTGCTTTTGATGGGCTAAAAATACACATTTCAGTTCTGGGAGCATTTGGTTAATGTAACAGCAATCTTGTTGATCTTCAAGGGCTGTGTTAATTTGTTTGAGGATCCTGAGTGGACCAATGAGCCCTAATCACCCTGAACTGCTTCACTTGGGACCACCACCTCCCCACCCCACCTATGTGCCCCCATTTAAGCTCAGTCCTGAGCCTTTACTTCTGGAGCTGTGTTGGAGGAGGACTGGTCTCCAGTTCAGCTACAGGCATGCCTGTGGCTGACTCAAACCCTGTTATCTGGACCACAAACTGATTTCCCATCTTAGTTCTGCATTCTTACTGTGGACCTGTGTGGCAATTACTGGTTATGACTCTGGCCTGTGGATTGTTGTTTTGACTTGATCTCTGGTTTGCCTTATCACCACAAGCTTGTCTGATGCTCCTGTCTCTTGGTTGACCCTATCTACAGTCAATCTTTCAGCTTGCTTTACTTGGGGATGCAGAGTTGGCCTCTAGCTGGTAAGGTACCTTCTCAGCTGGCTGTGTTATTCCTCTTGGCTCATAGCCTTCCCACCCTGAGGGAGCAGTTAAACCATGCTGCTCCCTGTGATGAGCTCCTAAAAGGAAGATGCTGAAGGTAGAACTGGCAGTTGGAAGTCAGAAAAGAGAGCTTGTGTTTTTTGTTGATAGTTCTCTGAAGTTAAGCTTAATACGTTGCAGCAACTAAAAAAAGACAACAAAATGCTCAGCATGAAGAAGGGCGGTGGATTTTGTGTTGCTGCCTTAAGAAACCTTGCCTTTGAATGTTTTGTGCAGATAATGTTTATGCATCCTGTAATGCAATTTGGGTATAGGGAAAAATAACAAAAACATGCCAGAAAATAGAGCTCTAGATTTGAAGAGAGACTAAAAAGGCTGGGGCAGTCAGTTCGGAGAGAAGATGGCTGGGGAGGGTTACTCATAGGTTACCAAAACGTGAAGGTGGCAGATGAGCTGAGTGTAAAGCTGTTACTCACCAAATGCTGGAGCTCTAGTTGCTTGGTGAGACAAGAAGAGGATAGGTTTGGAACAGTTGAAGTCTTACTCCCAGAACGGATTATAAACTTCTGGAACTTGCTGCCACAGGAGGGTTTGAAGTTGGGCAGTGCCAGCAAAACCAAAAAGGGATCAAAGAAATTCACTGACAGCAGGTCCACAAATGTACCCTGAAGGCAGATACCTTGTACTGCTGCTCGTACAGTAGTTCTGGATATTGGGAGGTAATGAGGGGAATGAATCACAGTGTTTGGGCTGGTGAGCTGGTACTAAATTGCATTGCTAATGCTGCTGGGGAGATAGAATGCTGCATTAATGGAACATCAGTGTGAAGCAGTGGTATGCTTGTTGTGTCCCTTAAGTTTCATGTTCAGGATTTAACATCTTGGTACTTTACCAGAGTAGCAATTTCTACAATCCCAACTAATCATGCTTTACAGGAAATAAAATGCATGGTTTTATGTGAGGAAGCTTCACTCTTAGGCTGTTTTGAGTCACTGTTCATTCTGAGTTAATGCATTTCAGGAAGCTATAGGTAGAAACACAATTTCCTGGGAGCTGTTGACAACCACTTTAGCATTTCTGGACCCATATTTCAGGCAAGGCACATGCTTCCTAAGAAAGCATTGCCAAATTCTATGGACAAATCATCTTTCTAAGCTATACTCATCCAAAATCAGGGAGAGAGGCAACGTAGATGGTAACTTCCTCAGTTTTGCCATCTTGTGTATTGATTCCTAAAAATGAATGCCTCCTATTATGGCAAAAAAATCCTCTACTGTTCGAAATATTGTATGGAGTAAGCAGTTCTTGTGGAGAATGATTAGTTTCTTTTTTCTTTCACAATTCTTTCACTGCTTTTGCATAGAATAATATTACCATGACTCTATGACCTTCATCTTACCGCAGAAAGTGCTGCTCACCTGTTCCGTCCTTTTTGTTTGCAGCTTGTTTTTTGGAAACCTCTACATATACTTTGCTTGGCAAGGGAAAACTTACATCACAGGTGGGTATTACTTGTTAGTGGGAAGCTGTCCTTCATGTTCATGCTAACATGAATATGGTATCCTGTATGGTAATGTGAATAAACATATGAAATAAGTAGAAAGCAGCAAGAAACTTACACAATAGCTAATAGACTGTATTTTTAGAGGATGTTTTGATTCAGTGTTCCACAGCCCTTGTATTTTCTTTTGGTTTCCTGCATGCAGCATGCTTTGAATACCTTTTTTTTTTTTTTAGGATATTTCCTAGAAAGTGATTCAAAATGCTAGTTCAGAATGAGGTTTTCTGTGGCAGCTACCTTAGGATTTTCCTCTGTGCATGTGCATGCCAAAATGCTCCCATCTAATATGAATGCTGTCCCATTCCTGAGTAAGTTCTAAGTGTAGACCACCCTTCTAAATCAGATTGGAGACTGATTAACCTATGAAATAAAGGAAAAAAAATTCTGGCAACTTCTGGTCTATAAGGCAAGATAGGCAGGGCTATCTGGTGAGAAAGCTGCACTAGTGAAAATAGAGAAAATTGTAAGATTTTAATTAAATATATTGCTGGAAATTTATTAATAAATAGGGGTAATTGTCCTGTTCTGTAACGATTGTGAGAGGTTTGTTATTTTTTAATTGTGGTCTTAAAAAGTAAAATATCTACCTGAATGACTACAGCAGAAATAGCCTTGTCTTTTATGTGTTGGAAAAAATGGTCAACCAGGAATAAGATGTTACCTTCTGAATGATAATTATCATGCTTTAGAAATACTGCCCTGTTGAAATGAGTAGTCACATCTCTGCTAGATGCATCTTCTCAGGTTCTCCACAGACCTGTGCTTGGTAGCACAGCACAGGTTAGTTTTGAAAGGTCATCTCCCACATTGTATCATCTTTACCACAGAGACTTGAGCGCTATTGAAAGTGCAGGAAACATTGAATCTAGAGGCCTTGAAGTTCTGTGCCTTCTAAATTTCATTTCCCTTGCTAACCACAGAATACAGCGATTTATTATCAGAGAGTTCTGCTGTTACATTTACCTTCATCTTTAAATGGAAGACACTCTTGATGTCTTGCAACTTCTTTTTATTAAGAGAGAGATGTAGGTTTTGGAAGGTTTGACAGCGTTTAAAAATCAATTCCTCCTTCCTTTTACTACCTCTATGAGAACATCATAGACATTTCAAGAGGAAGCACATTTTCTTCTTGATCTATAATCATACACAGGTTATTTTTAATTGACATAGAACAGCTTCCTGCTTACCTTTAAGCTAAAGTGCAGTAAATATAAGCATAGGCAATGTCCTCAGGTTTTCACATTAGTTCTGTCACAGTTACTTGCTGTTTCTTGGCATTTTTTTCCCCTCGCTAATGTTTGCAAATAGGAATGACTTTGGTATTGCAGGTTTTCCTGTGCCAAACAAGTTGAGCAGTGCACCAGAGCAGGTGCAGAGGGCAATAATTACCTTCTTCCATCTACACATTATGTGCTGCATCAATTATTGAGGATTCAGTGGTTTTAAGGCGTTTGTAGCGTACAAGCCTAATAGTTTGATGTTACAGTGTTAACATTTGTGATGCTGATAAGCGTTTTTGAGAAATCTGAGAAGTTTTGGCGTAGCTTGTTATCTCTACTCTAAATTATACAAGTCTTGAAGGATATACTTTGTTCTTCTAATAATTTATGCACTTCCATTGCGAATTGGCTCCTCCTTGGCCATAGCGTGTGAGAAAAGTAAAGGATGCTCTTTAATATGACAACATTTTATCAGCGTCATAAAAATGAGATAGGAATTTGCCAGCAACTGGGTTCTTTTTGCTCCTTATGCAGGGTAAGTTTGAAAATTGGTATGCATTTTAAACACTATTATGAAGTATCCCTGTATGAGTTCTGTGAAGGTGGTTGTCTTAGTTGGAATTACTTTTGCACGTCTAGTTATGACTCTTACTTGCTTTTCCAGAGAGCGATCGCAGAACTGTCTTCATTGCGCTGACTGTTATCAGTCTTGTGGGCACAGTTCTCTTCTTTCTGATTAGGAAACAAGAGGACTCAAAAGCTCCAGGGGAGGCAGATTC
Source organism: Oxyura jamaicensis (assembly GCF_011077185.1). Classification (NCBI taxonomy): domain Eukaryota; kingdom Metazoa; phylum Chordata; class Aves; order Anseriformes; family Anatidae; genus Oxyura; species Oxyura jamaicensis. Next base: position 4,888,181 of record NC_048910.1, on the reverse strand, counting down.
TACTAATGAAATCCCAGGGGACAGCTCGTAAGTGTTTATGGCAAGTGTTTTCTTCACTGATTGTTAAACATATATCTGCCTTTCATCATCTTTCTTGCCCTCATCAGTCCAGGCCCTCATCAGTCCAGGTTAAGGGATGGAAGGAGCCAAAATTATTCCCTTCCTTTTTATAAGTTCTCTTGCATACTGATATATTTGTTGCATCTCCTCTAAATGTATAGATGCCACAGCTAAATACATTAGAAATGCTTACGTAGGCAGACAGATTTAGTCCAGTTTTGTCTGAGACATCATCTTAGATATCTTTGTTTAATTAAAAGAACAATTAATGTGTTAGAACATCATGAACAGGTATGCTAGTGGAAAAAATTCTCATTGTTAAAAATGCTCAGAAGAAAGTCTGAGCAGGTTAATTTCTGAATGGAATTCACTTCCCCAGAAAATAAATACAACTTGGTCTCAGTAGTTTCAAGTCTCAAACTTCTAAAAATATATTAGCATATTCCAATATATAATGCTGGCATAAATATATACAGTCACTTTGAAAAATGAGCTCAGTTGCTTTCCAGCATGGCAATGAAATGTGGCTATTCTTTTTCTGTTTTGACTAAGTCGTTTGCTTCCCCAGGTCTGCACAAAACAAAATGACGAGAGCAGTGGATGCCTTTAGTAAGTACTATTTAAAATGAGTTGCTTCAAAAAAATACTAACATATCTTTTACAACTCTCCATGATTCTGCTGAGGTGTGATAATGTACAAATCACTGAGAACAACAAATTTGCAGGCAGATGAGGTTAAGAATTCGGTTATTCCACTTCAAATATAGAACTTCAGGTCTGGCCTACATGAGAAAACAAATGCAAGATGGCAATGGTTTTCAGACAAGAGATGACTGTTCAAATAGGGTTATGGGACTGAATTTTGAGCCTCATAGGAATTCAGTTTTCTTTATGGATATTGAGCTGGTTTCAGAAGTGCTCCTTCCAGATGGCTGTATCATAGAAACAAAGTTTGACTGAGAACAAAGATTTACAGTGACTTATACAGATAAGCTCAAAAACAGCAGGTCACTGCTTGGGAAAGCTAGTGCATGGAAGTAAAATTTTCTTCTCCTTTATGCTGTTATGTCAGTAGAGAAGTTGTATGTTGTTTTATTTTGTTGCCAGATTATACCATTTAAGTCAACACTTCTGAACTGGACTGCCCACAGTTTTATGAAATTTGATATGGCCTGTTAGTTTGTTTTGAGAACTTGGAGATCTTCCTGGAGAAAGTATTTATTCTTTTTGGAGATAATCACCGTGAACCGAGAGTACAAAAATACAAAGAGTTTAAGGAAAAAAAACAAACACCAACCTCTCTGCTAGTTCTGAAATAGTTTGTAAACTGCATTTCCTGCTTTAATATTTCCCTCTCTCGCATTTCTTACAAAAAAAGATCTTGGATCAAACCATTTTTTTTAAAGCACGAGTCAGGGTCTGTCTGTTTAGCACTCTGTAATTTTTTGTATTTCAGTAAAGTCACAGTTTGAATAATTTTAACTTATTTTTGCTTTAAGCAAAGAGCAAAAGAAAGTGCAGATACTCTTAGTAATGTTAGTAGAAGTTGTATTAATTTCCATTATTATGTCTTTATAGAGAAATCTGTAAAGCTAAGCTTCACCAAGGAGATTCTGCTTCTCAGTGTTACAACAGCCTACACAGGTATGAAGCAAGCAGAGTGTGTAATGATGTAGCAGTATTGGGGCATTGTTTGGGATTTTAACCAATAACCATATAAAGGGAGTTGTGATTCTGTATCTCAACAAATGTTACTTGACTATTTCAGTTGTCTTTGACACTTCTATGTTCTGGAAAGCGTTCCTGTGCGGGAGGAGAGGTGTACCTAACTCTGCTAACACTGGCATATAATCATACTTGGTTTGGTGTGCTTCAGGGTCACCTAAATTGAAGGTTAGGCAAAACTTACGTAGCTGGTTTTCGTGTAATTTGGCATTGCACTATCAGGAGGTTATAGTTTATATTCATTCCAACTACACTGCATTTGAATTAAAATTTTTGCGGATGACGCTTTCAGTATCACCTCCATTAGGCTTGTAATGAGATGTGGGAGATTTCCCAATAGAACCGAGGCTAAAACAAGGATTAAGTAAAAGTTAAGCCACTTTTGTCTTTAATATTTACTGTGGTAGGAGCTCTCTTTTCATCAACTTTAGTTAAACTTGACCTGCCATCGTTAGACCAAAGTATGAGCTGTAGAATAAAAATGCATTTATTTTTGCTGTATATTAAAGCACTTCTTCCACAAAAACAAACAAACAAAAAAACAACTATAAAATGTTCAAAAGATTCAAATTAAGTTTAGGAAGGATAAATGCATCTTTAGAACCTCAACTCTGAGTCACCATTATGAAAAAATAACTCTTGTAGGTGAAAAGAAACTTTAAAATGTGAATAAATTATAAATGGTGCCAAAAGGCCTGCCAAAGTTTGCAGTCACTTTCCTGTGGAAGTAGTGATAGTGGTGCAAGCTGACTTAATAGCTACTAATCTGAGCTGCAAGTTACTTCACAGCATCTCCAGTGTTGTGTTAACCCAAATTAACTCAAATTCCTCATACAATAGGAATGTGAAGCCAGATAACAAGGCAAGAGAGTTTGGTCTTGCCTGATTAATTTGAAATAGGTCTTGAAGGTATGTGGGAAGAGTCAGTTCGGCTTGGAAGAACCATCTGCTGCCATCTGGTGACTCTTAGTGAATATTGCCAATTAATAGGAAAACTCAGTTTGATTAAGGTCAACAAAAGCTTTTACATCCCCCCAAAATACGGTCTGATTGATAAGACTGATCAAAGTTTTGAGGCTGTGCAGTTGACATACCATGTTAGATATCCTGCTACTGGTAGACCAGTAAATGGTGTACCGTATTTTTGCAATAATAAGACAGGAGGTGAATGAGAAACAGACTTAGCAGTTTTTAACTCTTTCATTAAGCATTACATCTTGTATTCTTTTAAATATAATTTCTATGAAGAAGCTGGTATTTTCAAGCTGGTTCCTTTTGCTGGACTCAGCTACGTTACTTTTCCTCACAATAATGACAATAGAGAGAAAGAAGGATTTTAAAAAATAGTAGTTCTTGCTCAGTTTTAGTTAATTATGTGTGTTTGTAGAAAGTAAGCAGTTCAGTCTAAAAATACTTCCTATTCATTGGGATTTGGAGAAGCGGGGGTCTTACAAATACCGTAATCTAGGGAAAAACCATCTTAAACTGAAATTGATTCATTCCCTCAGTTATTTTAAGTGTTGTTTCATGTGGAGCTTTCCATTTGAATGAAACTCCAAGGTTCTTGAAAAGTAGAGATGCAAATATATATTTAGGGTATACAGGGACTGTCAACAGCAGCAGTACTGAACTGAAGTACATCTGACGCTAATTAGAGTGGCAGTTTTTTCTAATGTTGTTTCCATAAACTGGCATAGGAAATTATTGTAATTACATAGCTTAAAAATCCCCTTGTTTCCTTCTGTTATGTTTACCTCATTAAAATATATATTTGAAAGTTACTTTAGGGAAAGACATTTAGACACAATGTTTTTCATAAGCTTTGTAATAGCTCATCTGTCAGTTTTGTTTGGTTTTCTTCAAAGGTCTGGAATTAACATTCTTTTCTGGAGTATATGGAACATGTATTGGTGCTGTGAATAGGTTTGGTGGTGAAGAGAAAAGCCTTATTGGTCTCTCTGGTATTTTTATTGGAGTTGGAGAAATTTTAGGTGAGTCTAAACTTACTGCTTTCTAGAGGAGAAAGAGTTTAAGATGTTGTAGTTATTCAAAATGTTTTTTGTATTTAGCTGAATAATGTCTTTCAAGCTTCTAGCAAAGATTACATGAACAAAAAATAAAATCTCAAATAAAATTGTCAGCATGGTTCTTTTTTGCATTGTGAATTATATAGTACACCACGTAAAATGAATGCAGAGTAGGATGTGAAATACTGTTGGCTATGAATCTTAAGATTTTGTGGTGTTCTTGGGTTAGTGCAGAGGAACACAAAATTTAGGACGGGAGAAACTCTGTGTTGCATTTGGCAATTTTCAGAATTTTTGATATTTTGTTCTTAAATTGTATTCTCTTTACATTTATTATTTAAGTGATATCTTAACTGTTTTTCATTAAATACACAAGATTTTTTCTTAAAAGCTTGTGTTAAATGAGACTTGATTTTTAAATAAAACTGAATGTAGATAGTGTTAATTATTATCTTTTGTTTAAACTCAAGTATTGTAGCATTTAAACATACTTTCTGTTGGCAAGTAGCTTGGCTACATAGACAGGTGCATGCTTTTGCAGCTACCAAAGCTAAGCACAAAGTCGTCCATTTTTACTTCATACCGTTGTGATCCTGGAGGAAACAATCTGGCAAAATGCCTTGCAAAAAGGCTAAGTGTCGTCTTCAGCACTCATCTGATAAATCCCCTGCCTGTGTTTTCTCAGACGTCTCTAGCAAGCCAGAGGTTTTGTTATCTGGCAAGCTGGTCTGGCAGAGCTGGCAAACTCCTTGGGGCTGGTTCCATATCTGTAAATATCTTTGTTATTTAACATGGGGAAAGTTACAGCGTGCTTCCATTGTTTTTCTGTTTTCAATATTTTAAGTTTGGTTCTGTTCTTTATCTCTTCAGTTCTGATTTAATTATTTGATCTTTTCCATTTCTACAGGTGGAGGAATCTTTGGTTTACTAAGCAAGAACAATCGCTTTGGCAGGAACCCTGTTGTGATGCTAGGCATCATTATTCATTGCATAGCCTTTTATTTAATTTTTTTAAACATGCCAAATGATGCCCCTATTGCTCCCATGGAAGGAACAGATGGCATTGCTTATATGATTCCAAGGTATGTGAGCTCTTTACTCTGGCTGGTATATCTCAAGATGTATATAAACAGCCTGTACTTCTAGCAGAAATTTCCTTGAAGCTGCTTCTCTGTGTAGAGACAAAGCCTGTAGGAAAGGCTTTTGGGAGTTCTTGGTATTATTGATGGCAGATATTCTACCAATGTGCACTCATTTTAGGAATTATAAAAAGTATGAGGATATTTGGCAGCAATTATGCCTTTTGAGAACATGACTCTTACAGATGTGACCAACTGTTGTGCTAGATATCAGGAATTCAGTTTCACTGTTGGGCTCAGTTTCTCTATAGCATACAGCATAGCTTCCAAAGTCTTTGAATTCTCTTTGTTGAAGTCACTTGATCTAGTTTGAGCCATGCTCTGCCTGTCTTACACTGCTCAATGTTAGGGGAAGAATATAGGGAGCTTTCTTATCTCATCATTGCAACCTTCTTTTGGGGTGTATCTTCACCAGTTTGCATGAAGCTAGTGTTGTCAGTTTGTGCAGGCACAGCTGCTAAGATGTAATTACAAGCTTTTGTGCCTGTGTAGGCACCTTTTTTCTAACCTGAGTGTCTTTCTGCTATATGAATTGGTATTTCTTTCGTATTCCCGCAGTTTCTGTGACTTCACCATGTGTGTCTTAGCTTTCGATCACTGCCATGTGGGCTTTGTGGCTCCAGGCACCAAAATGAGTTTTTAGCAATTCTAATTTAGTTTAGAATCAATTGTTGGTAATACTAACAGAAGTCTTGGCATTCAAGAAATTAAAATCTGATGAAACTATTCTTTTTGCCAGCCAAATGTTCCCAGTTATTTTCCAGTGAAATTTAAAGTTTGATAACTTTCTTCCATTCTCCATTTCCAAGTAAGTCTGCCAAAAAATAGTTCATAGGCTCGTACGTTAGTTAGTAGCTGTGTAAGCTGTTTTAATGAATGATTCTCAAATTTGGTTCACTTTTTCCTTCAGCAAAGAGGTGGCCATATTCTGCAGCTTTCTGTTGGGCCTGGGAGACAGCTGCTTTAATACCCAACTCCTCAGCATTTTAGGATTCCTGTATTCTGAAGACAGTGCTCCTGCCTTTGCCATCTTTAAGTTTGTTCAGGTACTACCTCACGCAGCTTTTTGAATGTATGTTGGAATTCTATTGAAGTAACAGGTTGGCTTTTTTAATGAGCTCAGGAAAATGATGTTATTTCCACAATGGATGTGAACCTGTTTTTTTGCAGAAGAGTTTTCAAGTAGGACTAGCTTGATTGTATAGCTTGCTGTGATTATGTAATCAAACTGCTATTACAAGTTGTGAGGGAGATTAGAAATACTGGAAACTCTTGTTTAAAGTCGGAAGACTTGTACAGTCAAACAGGCTCGAGGTTTATTTAAATATTTGTCTATGGAATTTATTTACTTAAGTTTTTAGTTACAGGGTTGAGTTAAAAGAAAAAATTTTAGTGGTTGAAGAGGTTGCAGGTGTTGTGTTATATCATTGGGCGTTACCAGGTGGGTGTGCAGACAAAATAAATGTTTTTTTTCCTGTTTCTAAGTTGTCATAATGCCAAAAAGGATGTATTTATGCTAGCTGGAGACTCAGTGAAAAGTCTTCATGCGTGTGTTCTGGATAATCACCTCGCTCACAGGAATTAACCTTGTTTGATATTGACAGGTTAAAATCTGTGTTAATCAGAGGTATCAGTAGGAAAACGGAGGTGCAAGGCATTGAAGCTATTCACGGATGGCCACACCATAGTAAATTAGTGCTGGGAGGAGAGTCTGAGGTGTGTCCAGTTTAAAAGATCATTGCTTGCCGTAGGGCTTTTATCTTCTGCGATGTTTTTTCTGGTGCACTGCTCCATCTTATATATGTTCTCAGTGTTATCTAAAATCTGAGATAGACAGGAAAGGTAAGGATTCCTTATGCAAGCTCTAATGAAAATTTTACCCTTAAAAATGATATACTGCAAGCGAGCAGCAATGCCTGTCAAAACTTCCAGCTATTTTGGTATAGAATATTTTGTGATGCTGTAAAACTGAAAATAGGTTTTCTGGATTTTGTCCTAAAGCCTTGGCTGTGTCGCTTCTAGACGAAATGTTTTGAAATACCAGAGAACTGCACTTGCTATGCGACACACGCTTTTGGATGTGGTGTTCACTTTCTATAGCTTATGCTATTTAAATAACAAGTAAAAACTAAATCTGTTGTATATCAAATCAAGGCATATGTTGAGGTATAATGAAGTTTAAGATCGCGTATCTTCTTTAGAAGTGTATCAAGGGATGCATGTTAACTATGTGTCAGTTCATGTATCATTTTGATCATCTGTATATAGCAGTGCTGGACTGGATATCTACACATGGTCTTTAACTTTGCTTTTGTTTTCTCAGTCCATCTGTGCTGCAGTTGCATATTTCTACAGCAACTACTTCCTTCTGCAGTGGCAACTCCTCATCATGGTGGTTGTGGGCTTCTTCGGAACAATCACCTTCTTTACAGTGGAATGGAAAGCAGCGGCTCTTCGTGTCCGTGGCTCTGAGTACAGCAGCATTTGATCTAGATACACCACGCTTAGTCCAACGTAAGGAAAAACACAGGCACACTTACTGTCAAGTGATGTGGGACGGTGAAAAGATCAAGTTGAAGAGGTTAAGATGGAGGAAGCTACTACTAAACTGCCATCAGTCTAACTGAACACGAAACATGGGAGGAAAAAATACCAAGTCTGAAAGCCTATTTTCTTTAATCAGCCGAGTGTGGTATGCATGCTCTTAAAAATCCTGTGTTAACGATGGAAGCAAATAGAGATTTATGTATTGAACAATTCTGTTCTAATCTATACCTTCCTGAAGGTGTAATTGCCTAATTTCACTCTATTATTCACCACAGAATTATTTTTTTCGTAGATTAGTTTTTTTACCTGTGTTCTAGTTCTGCAGACACTGGAGTTCTTCTATTGAATGAGCAATACTTTAGGTGTTATTACAGAATGTGTCTGTACAACAGAAAAATGAATTTGCCATTGACTTGTTCAACAATTAGATATGCAGAAGTATTTCTGTGGGAAATGTTGCCTTACTACTTTAACTGAAAGTCTTTGAATTCTTGTTTACAAGAATTTGCTTTACTTAGTCATCCTAAAGACATGATCGTGTGAAGTACTGGTATTTGAAAACAGCTTGTAGGCTCAGCATCTACCAGCGTTGAACTGCGTTGGGAGAGCTGCTGTAACTTTCTCAGGGTGGTGCTATGTGAAGGACCACAAGACGTGGCTTCCCTCTCAGACTTCCAAATAGTCCTTTTGAATTCACTGAAACCTTCGTCATAATCTGTGTTGGAAGCATTGTCAAAGATACCTTTTAAAAGTACAAACGGGCTCAGAATGTGAACTGTAAGAGTAATCTTGTGGTGGTTATTCTACAGCATGGTCTAAAAATACCTGACACGATTGACGTAAGCAGTTTCGTTCAATGTATTTTGGGAATACTGTACTGTAATCTCATTCTGCAAAATGTGAAAACAAGCTGAATAGCACAGCAACTAAGTTTTAATCCAGAACTGTTGTAGATGGTAACGTAATGTAGGCAGCAAATGCAAAACCACCTTGATTTTATCCGTCTACATGACTTTAATTCTTGCAGCATTGTTTCCATCCAGCAAACAAGATGCAACTGAGAGCAGATGTGGAAGACTGAGAAAGGTGTGTCTTTCGACACTCCTATTTATAGAGAAGTACTGTTTGCTAGCCTTTTTATGTACAGACAGAATGCAAATGTCTTATTTTTGAAGATGTTTAAAAAAAGTTGACTCAGAGTATTTGTCAGTAGCTCCTACATGTCATAACTATGTAGGTGTACCCGAGGTTAAACTTGGTGAGCACAGTATCTCTTGTGACACTTGCAGTCGCTCTTACTCTCACAGGGCATGTAACACTACTCCTGTGAAGCACAGCTGTCTTCATGCACAATAAAATAGCAAAGAGTTATTTTAGAGGCATATAGAAAGATTTTAAATTCACTCCAGGTTTTTGCTTGTTCATAGGGTGTTAAGGAGGATTAGAGGGCACCTGAACATTTGGCAAGCAAAGAAATGCAAGGACAGGCAGGAAAGCCCTTTTGTATTCCCGGGAGTTTTAATGAATAATGTTAAATAAAAAAAAGAGCACACATTGAGGGGTTATTGAAGCCATTCCAATTTGTCAGACTGGATGTTCAGTATTCAGTCAAAAAAAAAAGTGAGTAGCAGCACTCTAATGCTCTTATCCACTCCAGTTCTCCTGTAATTGGAGCCATGCTATTTATATCTTGAACACCTGAAGGTATACATTGTAGGTGATAGGTTATCCATCGTGGATGAGACAATGCTGTCAGTGATTACGCTTCTCTTGTTGCTATGTATTTGTATTTTCTCCCAAATACTGTAAGCGATAAAGTCTCTTTTTTTTTTCAGATACAGAGTTACTTTTCTCTGTGGTTATTTGTGGGACCTGTTCTTGCCATACATATCAACAAGAGAAGGACTGACAGTCCACAAGGAACAGCTTTGTCTTACAGGGAGGGAAAGTGATTCTCAGGTCTTGTGGTAGTGAGTAACTTATAAATGCATTTAAAGTGATGCAGTTTAATTTTAGCTAGGTAATGCCTCTCATGAGGTTGCTTTTAAAATTGCTCCCTTTTAATGAACTGCTGTGGTGTTCATCTGCAGCATAAGAATTATATCAACTATTTTATTAGAAATTGAAGAAAATCTCCAAACTTCTGTAGCTTCAGCAAGTGTTTCAAAGCCAACTGTCAGGGATCCTAATGAACTAGGACTTGTGCATGTTCAGTATGTATGTGAATCAGATGTTTTACTCTTTTTTTCCTCTTTCTATTCTGCTTGGTCTGACTCAATATTAGATGATGTTAGAAGGCCGTTCAGAACTATTTATTGGATCATTGAAGTGAGGTATTATTGCTCTGACAAGTTTCACAAGGCTATCTGTGAAACAGTTTAGAGAATTTCATGGATTTCATTTTTTATTTTGCTATTAACTATCTAAGTGTAACTTTTAACTTTTGATCTTCAGAAACCGTTCTCAGATAACCAAGCTGGCCATGACACATGATTGCCTTTCAGTTATTTCCTTGATTTGCTGGGTAATAAAAATCCACACAGCAATACACAATAGTTTGGTCAGAATTTTTGGTGTAGCAGTATGAAGAATAGGAATGCTGGCATCCATTATCATTCCATCTCTTAATCTTTTTATCAGTATTTACCAGCCCTGCGACTGTACCCCATTCATTTCGCTTCCTTGATCTTTGAACAATTTTACATTAATCTGAGTTGTAAGCTTACTGTTTATTTCAGTGGGATTTGAAAAAAAGCTTTTGCTGTATTTGTGGTATCATGGTTTTGTCTTATGTTAGAGATTTTATCTTTAAGTGAAAGCACACATTAATTTGCTTAGGTTTATTAAATATACCTCTTTTTGCTGCGTGTATCCTTTTACATTGTTACTGAAGTCTAATATCCTGACATATCACATCCAAGTTTTTCTAACAAATGCTAAGAGGAAATGAAAACTGATATTCATGACTTCTGAGTGCCAAAGAAGCTGCTGTAAATTAGTCTTTCATGCATATCGTGTAAGCATATCTACATTTTTGTCTTGCCAGTTGGTTTTACTTCTGATACAATATGAATGTATGCAACGAGTTTCTACAGCTCGTTCATAATTATGTCCTTATTTTTGTTGTGATCATTTCATTTGGTACAACCTATGTTAGCTGAGATAAAGAAGGGAACCATTTATAAAATGTTCTTTAGAAGTCTGATCTTTATAACCTTCTGCAGATACATCTAAACTAGTAAGGGATATTTGGGGGGAAGTCATAACTTTCACTGAGGTTGCTGCTTTAGTAGAAGCCCTCCTGTGGTGTGCCTATTTGAAAGCTAGAAGTCTGCTGGTTTAGTTCCTTACATTTTTGTGACCAGTTTAAACTGTATGGGAAAGAGCTTTCTGGTGGGGTATGTTGGTTAAGCTTTCTGGAGAATAATTTTGGTGTAGAAAACTATAGATCTGGGGTCTTGTGTGAGTTGACCAGACTGAGAAAGCTCCACTTGCCTTTCTGCTAACTCCACTAGCTTACTTCAGCTGGGGAACGTGGCTCCCTTGACAGTCTACATGAAATGCCAGTGAGTAATGCTGTGGAGGTTGCCTAGGAGTTTGCCTCTGCTTGAGAAGTAGGCCGCGCGTGAAGAGAACTTCACATTTCCAGAGCGATGTTTAATTGTTTGCTGTCAGCAAAAGGAAGAAAACCCAAAACGCAGAATTAAAGGTGGAGCTGAAGTGAAGAAGCTAGCTGCTTGTCATTCTGATGTGTCTGCATGGGTTCAGGAGCAGGGGTGAGGATCTCTATTGGTTGTTATTTCTGCAGATAAATTCAGAATGACACTTTGAGCTTAATTATGGAAATTATGCTTGTGCCACAAGAGAAGCACTAACGAGAGTGGAAGAAACTGCCCTAAAGAGGAACAGAACGACTCTGAACTGAGGAAACACTTCACAGCAGGCACATGGAGGGGATGCTTTGTGCGGTTGAGTTTGGGCATGTAGCTGCTGCTGCTGGAACTCAATTTCTGTTTCATGCTTCCTCTGCTGTCTTAGTTACTTCAGTTGTTCGGTGTCTTCTTCTGAGCTATCCTGTCATTTCTTTACACTTTGACATTGTTAAATTTGTTTTAAGTCTAATGGTTGAGATCTTTTTTACTTTTATAGAAGGTGGGTTTAGGTTAGAACTCATGATGCATTAATTAAGAACAGGCTCACAATTATCCTAATGGAAACACTGATTTCAAGTGTATTGAGTGAAAACAGCCTCTGGTTTTCTTTATGTGGTCACAGCCACGCAAATAAAATGACACAATGTTGTTAATGTGCTTGTGAAATCATCAGAATTGCTTTTAAACTGTTTTAAACACTCCAGGGGGGTGGGGGCAACTTTGTAAAGAAATAGAGGTGGTCTTAACTGATGGATCTCTGAAGTATTTTGGCATCTGTAAGGGCTTGCTTAGGAAAACAAATGTGCCAAGCAGCCACCCTTTTGAGCAACATAATTCTAGCTATGGCATAAACTAGAGAAATGTCATGAGGAAATCAGGGTGGCCAATTCAGTCCTGGCCCATTCCCTCTCTGTGTGTTGATTTAAGAACCCATCTTTCAAAAAGTGATCCTGTTAGTAAGAGAGGATGATCCAATTTTGTTTTTTGATTCCTCTTCCATTATCCTTTCCCATGACTTTGGATACTTTTCTGCTGATACTTTTCTCCTAATTCAAGCGTTGCATGTCTGGTACTCCACAAAATTGTCAGAACTGTGGCTTGCAGCTTGCTGTTTGAATCCTGCTTATCTAAAATCAGGTGGAGGTGAGGAGGGTGGTTGTCCTGTCAGAAACTGGGTGGTTAAAGTGCATGGTTTGGTGCACGTCCTGTCTTCTTGCTGCGGTTTAATGGGGTGGAAGGAGCAGCTGGGAATGGCTTTGGCTGCTGTTTGGGTTGTATGTGAAACCATGACTGCAGAGGGGAAGGTGCCAGCGGCATGCAGCCAGTACAGACGGATTTTCCCCGCTGCATTTTTCCCTTAAGATGCTGTCACTTGCAAATTCCTCAAAAATCCTCCGTGGTTCCATAGCGTGACATCTAGGTGGCCTTGGTATTCTAATTTCTGAGATAAAGTGCCTGTATTCAATTGCTGACTGTAAAATCCTTTATATGTGCAAATAGAAGAAGAACCTCTAGGTTGGCTTTCATTGCACTCAGCCCTTTTGAGTCTTTGGATAAAAGGACGTTTAGGAGTTTGTGCTTCAAAGTTAAATCATAAAGGGGGAAGAGAGTAGAAAGGCTTGTGCCTTAAATGAAGAATCATTCATTCTGTCATAATGAAGGAAAACAGCTATTTGTTAAGGTCACTTAGTGAAATTAGCTTCAATTAAGCAACTTTACTAAAGGCAACGGTGACTGCTCATTGTCAGAGCCACTCATCTTGTAATGCCTGACCTGCGGACTTTGTTATGATTATTAATCTTCATTTAAAGCAAACAAAAACAATTACACAGATAATAGCTTGCTTAAAAGAGCCTCACCACCACACGTCACTATTTGTTTCGTGCTTGCAGAAGTATGACTGGTAGGGAGTCTAACTGCTCCCGTGCTGAGTGGCTGTGCTAAGGAAATAAAACGCTTCCCCTGCAGCAGTGCAGACCGGTCACTAACACATCCTTCGAGCGGTCCTCCTCTGGTTGAACCAGTGAATCGGTGACCTTATGTTTTCCAGAGTAAATGCCTAATTGTTGATTTTTTTTTTTTAATTAAAAATGCATTTATGAGCAGACGTCCTGGTTGGCCCTGTGATTTGGGGATAAGGTGTCAGTGCGATGGGTGGGATGCCAGCCTGGCAGCTGTCAGACACCCTGCAAGTGTCTGTCCAGAGCTGGGAGGGGGACGCCCAGCTGCGAGCCGTCTGATGGTGGCTGTTGCTGCTTGTGTCACACCTCTCAACAGCTGAGGATGCCCCGGGCTGCCTGTTAAGCTCCTTTCTGTGGCAGCATGATGCTAAAAGGGGGAGGAACTGGGAGGAATCGCAAGCTGCCAGGACACTTCTGCCCTGTTCAGGCAGCGTGGCTCATGGAAGGGTGCAGTGGGGGACAGCTGAGAAGGCTCAGCATTGCCTCTGACTACTAATTTATCAGTAACACTAATCTAAAAATTGCAGAGTACATCTTTAACTTTATTCCCAATATGCGTATTCCTGTGAAGTACTTGTACAGGATATAACTGACCAGTGTTTTCTATGCTCAGACAATGCACGCATCAGCTGGTGCTTCCACTTAGGGGTGTTCTCCGTGCACACTGCTGATGCAGCCTCGCAGCACGATGAAGGTGGCTGCTCCTCCTCCCTGCTCTTCCTCCCCTCGGTGCTGGGACTCTTCCTCTGCCTTTGGAGGCTGCAGACACGGGCATGAGACCGATGCTCTCCCCTGGTGTGTTAGGCTGTGCAGTGGGTAGGCACTAGGCAGTGCTGACCTCACCAGTACAACAGCCACTTGTGCTGTAATTGGGATTTCTGGAGGAAAATATGGCACAAGTGAGACTTTTTTCTCCAAACAGGAACATTCCGGTGCTCACGTTCACATGCTGCCCCTACCTCAATGCAAAGCGAAACAGAGCAGCAATCACAGGCAGAGCTCAATGACATTTACGAATAACTATAATAATCATACTTCGTAAGAGCCTAATTCTGCAACTTCTCAGGAAGACACGAAGCGCTGCCCTTTCCCAGGAAAGGTCATTGTGCATGCTGAGTTTGATTTCACGCAGAAAGCAATTGGATTTTAAAAGTTTGGTAGGCGATAAAAATACTTCTGTTTGGTGGTAAGCAAATAAAGCACTGCTGCCGGGGACGGGGAAGGGAGGAAGACCCAAGATGTGCAAGGAGCTGGGACCCAAGGTGTGCAAGGTGCTATGTTCCAAGCAGCTGGAAGTGCAGTTTGACAGTCAATATTTTAATGAGGCTGTATTTAGCGAGTACCATGGTGTTCTGGGGTCGTTGACAAGCTCTCACATGAATTTGTTTTGTCTCTGGTGGAGTTAAAGACTTGGTGTCAATAATACTCAGATGTGACTGCTCAGTACTTCCTACTGCGAAGCATTGCTCTGAAATACTTGATTCGCTTTTCCCCTGTCAATAAGCTGTTCTAAATAGTTCACGCAGGGGATAAATATTGCAGAGCAGGATTATTTTGGAGCACAGTGAAGTTGTGCCCAGGGCTCTGGGCATCCTCAGCAGGGGAGCTGGCGTTAGCAGTCACTGCTTGCGGGTACCCAACCACTGCTGCCATCCTGGGAGCTTGTTCCCATTAACGTTCCCATTATCAATTCTCCCCTCTTTGGGATGTAAAATACTTCCCCAAGTACCCTGGAAGGTGCCCTCTTGGGTTCCCTGCTCCCACTGTCAGGAAACAGCTTCCAGTTAAATCCAGCCCAGCTCGTGCCAAGCAGCCTCACTCATAACTCGAGGTTAGAAGATTGTTGAAATGCACCTTGTAAAAAAATAAATATATGTATATTTATTAAAGGCTGGGAGCCAACATAATTTTTTCCTAATTTTTCTTCCCTGTAGCAACTTCTTCTGCAGGGCTTGGGTGGGCACCGGGAGGTGTGGGGTGTGCGTGATGGTGGTCAGCACTTGAAGCACGCAAAACGCTCCTAGACCAAATTATCATAATTAATGACCACAGAACCAGCAGAAGAGCTCCCGGACTTCATGGTGGGGGATTTAAGCCTGTTTCTGAGTGCTGGAAGATGGGAGGAGGCTCGACGGAGCGCAGGCTGTCCCCTGTGTTTGCAGAGGCTGTCGTGCATCCTCCCGAGGCAGCCAGAAGGCGACGCGCTGAAGATGCTCGGGGCAGAGCTGGGCTCCCTGGGATGAGCACAGTGATGATGAGAGTTTCATCAGCACCTGGGCATGAAGGGAACTCCTTGCTCCAATTCTGGTTTGGCAGGAGCTGTCCTGCCGCTGGGAAGGGCTGGGTTTTGGAGCAAATCCTCCTGGCTGTGGGGGGAGAGAAGTTTGGGGAGGGGGGAGCGTGAGAGGGGCACAGGAAGGGGTGAGGAGATGCTGTGGTGGTGGGGGAAGCCCTAGGAGCGGCTGGCTGCTGGTTTGGATGTGTGTTGGGGTGAGGCTGGTCCTGGAAACTTCCCCTGCCCCCTGTAGGGTGGCAGCTGCATCCCGTGGGTTCAGGAGGGTGGTAAGAGCCTCGGAGCGTTATCCTCTGAGGGTATTGTGGGGTATGTCAGGCACTTCGATCCATCAGAGGCCTGGCTGGGGCGGGTGGGTGAGTTCTCCAGCACCTTTCCCCCCCCCAGAGTGACTGCACAGGCTGCCAGACCCCGAGCCACCAACCTGCAGTTGGGCTTCAGATGCAGGAATCAAAGTCCTACCCGAAACACGCAGGTGCTGGGAGCTCCCAGGCGGGCAGGGAGCCTTTTCCAGCTGCCAAAGAAGTCCCGAACGTGGCAGCATTTCCCCTCCCCGAGGCATCCTCACTGCCCCCACCGAGCTGGACCTGCCCAGCGGTGCTGGGGCCACTGCCCTGCCCTCGCTGCTGGTAGCAGCAGCAGCTCTACTGGTGCTGTGCGGCAGCTGACCCACATTTGGCTCCCCCCTTATCTACCGGGGAGACAATTCCAGCCTCTGTAATTAATGAGTCTCTGCCGCCAGGGTCACGGGTGAAGCATCAGCAGAGGAAATTGGCCGGGCTAAGTGGTGGCTGCGCTCGGATCCCGGCTCTAAAGGCAGCCGAGATGAATTGTGGCTGGGCTGCGGGAGTCATTTATCATTCTCGGGGCTGAAGGCAGACACGGGAACAGCCTCCGGTGCCACCCTTCCTCTGCACGGGGCCTCGGTTGTTGCAAATACCCCAGGCACTGCCGGAGAGAGCACAGCAGGTTTGTTGATCTGCGTCCCAGAAGGTCGCTCGTGCTTCGGCCGTGCGGTGGCACTGGGGACCAGGCAACGCCTCTCCCCAGCCTCCCTCAGGGAAACAGAGCGACAAGGTCAGGTTAATCCTCAGAGAGCAAACGGGCTGCTGGAAGGCAGCAAACCGAGGCGTTTGTCACTGAGCAGATTGCCCTGGCCGCAGCTTTGGGGATGCTGCAGGGCTGTGGGCACTCCGGCGTGCCTGGCGCGGTGACAGCTGCTGTTTCAGAGGAAAGCCAATTTCTGCAGCTTGTCGCGAAGCGCAAGATTAAATATGCGGCAGCTGTCGGTTGCTTTAGACGTGCTTCTTCCTCTGCTTTGCGCTGCTGAGAGGACCCCTTCCTCTGGAGGATGCCAGTGGCTGCTTCTGGGGAGTGTGGGGGATGCCTGGTGCACCGAGCTCCAGGGAGAACACCTGAAAATTAATTACTTGGCTTCTGCAGCTCTCTCCAGGCTGGTCTGTGTGCTAGGGGCCAGCAGGGTAACCCCAATAAAAGGCTATGCCCCCAGCTCCTGGAAGGGGGCCCGGGGCGAGCTGGGCTCTGGGGGCTGGTGGCAAAAGCAGCCGAGAGAAGTTGAGGCTGGGAGAGGCTGTGCCACGGCGTTACCCCAGGTTCTTCTGCCCTGGATGCCTGACTGGTGAGGTGCTTACTCTTGCCCTCCTTGGCAAATAAATGCATTTTTGGCTTCTGTTGGCTGGCTGGGCAGGGAGGGCCGCAGCAGCTTCCCCCTGCACCTGTGAGGCTCCACCAGCACATGGAGAGGGAAAGGCCTGCTCGAGTCCCCCGAGGAGGAAAGATGCTGAGCGTAGTCAAGCAGGGGGTGGATTTATGTCTGTGCATGCATGAGAGGGAGAGTGCATTTTGCCGAAGCAGCTTTTCCTGGCGTTGCAGTTTATCTTGTTAATAAATCTCTCGTAACACCTCCCCGCAGCGCCCCTCCAGAAATCAGCTAACCGGGGGGGATGGAGGGGGGGGGAAGTCAAGATCAAAGATAAGCCTCCTAATCCGCTATCAGCAAATGCAATCAGACTCTCCATCTGCTATCAAAGCGCCCTGCAACCCGACGGCTCGGAGCCAGCCGGCAGCCGGCTGCCTGCGCAGATGTCAGCCGCCGCCGCGCCTCTGCCGCCTCTCCTCTCGGGCTGGTGTCGCCTTAAATCAGCGGGCTCGTGTTTGCGGTCCGTGCCTCCGCCTGGAAAAAGCCAGGTAGAGCCACCGGGCTGAAAAAATAAGTGCCAGGTGGTTTCTGGAGCCGTGTTCAATTCAGTGCTGCGTGCTCGATGCGCAGAAATAGGAGCTGTCTCTTGGCTGGAATTGCTTTTGCAAGTGCCTGCGGGAGGAGGGGACGGACCCAGACCCTCGTGCTGGGTGTCTGGTGGGCCACATTGGTTGGGAGGTGCCTGGATTCCTTTTTCCCTCCCTGTGTGCTGGATCTGGGGGCTGGGAGTAACGGGCAGGGGTGGGGGCTGCAGCGTTGCCTTTGCTACCAGCCCCTTTCTGCCCTCCTGGGCCATCGCAGGGCGCCTGGGCTGGGAAGGGACCTGGGAGGCTCCAACCCCACTGCAGCGCCACCCAAACTGCGTCCGGGGGTTTCTGAACACCTCCAAGGATGGAGACCCCCCAACCTCTCCCAGACAGCCGCAGGTGGGGCTGACAGCCCGCGGCTGACCTCGTGGCCATCCTGCTCGGGGGCTGAGCAGGGCTCTGCCTCCGCTGGTGGCTCCCGGTGGCTGTGACAGAGCAGAGCCAGGGCATCACCAAGTGTCAGGCACCTTTCACAGATCCCCTGTTCCCAGGGGAGGCTGAGACCCCACGGTTTGTTCCAACCACACCGCCCTTTTCCCTTTAGTGGCCACGTGCTAGGGCCTGGGGACCCGCTGGCCGGTCCTACTTCTTTCTCTATTCCTTTCATGTGAACTATTCACTATTCAGAATAAAAACCCATCCCGGGTAATTTGGGGATTCAACTTGCTGCACAAAATGAGCAAAAAGAGAACAGAAGAAAAAAACACCACAGTTGGTAAAGAATGGTTTAATTTAGTAACTCATTTTCTATCAAGTAATTATTTCTTTAAAAACCTGGGATTTGCTAAAAGTATCGTGATTACTTTTTTTTTTTTTTTTTTTCCATTATGTCTACAGAATGAAGTGCTCATTTAATTAGTAAACATTTGGCATGCCTTTAAATAGGTTTTTAATTACATTAAAAGGACACTGTCAAGGTGTCTTTCATCATTTTTAATAGACCTGTATTTTTTTTTCCCCTCTCGCAGTTGGATGCAACTCTTTGGGCTTGATTGGCTGCTCCAGACAAAAAAAAAAAAAGAAGCTGTTTCCCTAGAAAAGATTAAAAAAAAAAAAAAAGGCTCCTTTTGTAAGTTTGGTGCTGAGGTGTGCTCTCCCTGCCCTCAGCCGCTGTGTTCTCTATTCCTTTAGTCCTCTGCAGCCTGGTTTGCTGCATCGGGGCCAGGGACAAGGTGGGATGGGTCCTGATTTCCACCCCTTCTGCATTTCCCTGCCTCCCTGGGTCTGTGAGAGCCGTGCTCAGGTGGAGCTGACTTCTCAGCCCCATATGAAGCTCTAGGAGCCAGGACAGGAGGATGCTCGGGCTGCATGGATCCTTTAATGCGTGGCCAGCATCGCTACGGGCTTTAATTGGCAGCAATTCCTGATCGACCCCGTGCAGTACTTAGGTTTTCCCTGCGTCCTGCAAAACCCCAAAGAGCGCACACCCACCTTTGGGGCTTGGTGGCCTCTTGCAGAGGTGGGATTTCCAAATTTCCAACCTTTTGGTGGCAACCGCTTGGGGGGCTGGAGGAGGACATCGTGCCCTCCCCGTGCTGCCACCCCCAGCTCATCACCCCAGGTCTGGTGCCCTTGGGGCTTGGTGGCAGCTCTCAGATGGTCTGGAGGGTCTCCCTGTGCCGGAACAGCAGCTCCCACCCTGTAAATCACGCTGTGTCGCTGCCGACCCCTCCGTGCCGAAGCAGATGCTGGTATTACAGCCTCACGGCTCGCAGCTGCTGCAGACAGCAGCTCTCCCAATAAATCACCCGTGCTGCGCTCACCACTCGTGCTGCATGCTCCTGGAGGGATTTGGGCTCTGGGCAAGTCCCTGGGCTCGTGCTCGCCTTGGGGCAGGTGCCAGCTCCTTCCCTGAGCTCCGTACCTGACCACCCTCTGCTGCTGGGGCTGAGCCCGCTGAAATTCCCCCTGCCGGGGGTGCTGCTGGCTCCCTGCCTGCAGCGGGGGGCTCGGCCACGTTGGCATCGTTGTGAGTGATAAATGAGGCTCTGAGCGTGGCAGGGCCCGTTTGTCTCCAGAGCCTTGCCTCAGGTGGCTGGCCTCCTCGTTTGGGATGTGTCTGTAATTAAAAGGTGAGGCTCACGGAAGGCAGAGGCAGCCTGGCTTGAGTGAAATTTCCCCGGCATGCCTCCAAAGGAAAATAAATAAAACCAAAAAACAGGGGGGAGGCAGCACTGGTGGCCCTCCTCGGGGTGGGGTCACCCTGCTGGGACAGGGGACAGGGATGCACCTCAAATTTTCCCCTATTCCCTTTTTTCATTGTCGGGGAGCCCCTGGGAGGAAGGTCCCAGCCACCAGGGAGCTGCAGGTGCCTGGGGACGTGGCTGCCCCCGATGCTGCTCTGTGCTGCGGGGAGCTGAGGTCCCCGAGGTGCAACCTGCACCCCGATCCCACCTCCCTGCCCTGCCACCGATGAGATCTTTTGGGGAAGCAGCAAATGGCTGCGAATAACTAGGATCATGGCTTTGCAAGCCTTCTGTAAAATATGGATGTGTAACAACATCTGCATAAATTATTCAGGATAATCAGCGTGGGTGATGTTTCCCCAGCAATTTCATGTGGCCTCCTGGAGCTCGATGGTCCTCGTGCCGGGCACCGGCGGCTCTCCTGCAGCAGGGGGGGAAGCCCTGGGAAGGTCGGGGTCTCCCAGCTCCTCCCGTTGTTATCTGCAAGCTGCAAACCATGCTCCCTCCTGCCTCGCTGCTCTTTCCCCGAGCTCCCGGCGCTATTAACACCTCTAATTAAAGCTGCTTAGCGATGTGCTGCTGAGTGCAGCTGATGAAGGCAATGAGCCACGAACCTGAGTGGGTCACGGCCCCGTGGGGAGCTGCGAGGGCAGGAGCTGGGTGGGAACGAGGAGCTCCTGGGGCACAGGTATGGGATCGGGCATGGGAACGACCCCGCTGAGTCCTTTTGGCATCGCCTCGGAGCTGCTCGTGCCCCTGCAAAGCCACCCATGGGTGATATCAGGTCCTGATGCCAGGGCAGTGACCGAAAAAGCAGGGATTTGCTTCTCCATCTCCTCACCTTGCTCTGGGATCCCACCGCAGCTGGCAAGGTGGCACCGCTGGGTTTGGATGGGCCACGAAGGGGCTGTAGATACCAGGATGGGGACAGGATGGAGCCCAGCACCCCTCCCAGTGTCTCCAGCACCCTGGAGACAAGGCAGAGGGTGTTGCGCTCCAGGAGAAGCCCTTCCCTTCCCCCTCGCAGTCGGGTTTTATTAATTCCTCGTGCGGTGACGTCTCCATTAATAACGGTGCGAGGAGCTGGCTGCCAGGCTGGGTAATGAGATTCTCTACCTGCTGTTCCTGCGCTGCCGCGATTGTGTTTGGAGGACAAAATTCTATGTGGATTAATTAAAATGAAAACAAAAGCAAAAAAAAAAAAAAAGAAAAAAGAAAAAAAAAGGAGTTTGTTTGAATTATTTACTAGCTTCCAGGAGACAAAGGCGTAACTGCGGGGGTTTGGGGGGTGCTCCCCCCGAGCAAGCAGCGAAGGCTGGTGGTTTGCTCGTGTTGGAGGAGATTTATCAGTCCTCGTGAATGCCACACACGGCTCTGATCTCTCCCAAAATTTGCTGGTTCTGATTTTCTCCTCTAGGTTTTGGGAAGTCGAAGAAGAAGGGGCCTGGCAAGGGCACTGGTGTGGGCAGATGTGGGAGTGCAGCACTGCTGGCTGTGTTCTTCCCCGCGAGAGGAGAAGAAAAAAAGCCTTCTTGTCTGGTGGCCTCCTTGTTTATAGGAAAAGAGTGATGGGGAGAAAGAAAAGTGAAAGAAAACAGCCCCCAAAATTCCACTGAATAATGCACGTAATCAATATTCGCTTGTCTCCTTGTTCAAGTCATGAATTGTGCTGAGGGGAAGCAAGCGGAGCTGCCCAGTGAGGCGAATCCTTAAAGCCAGGAATGATGCAGGACACCGCGATTGCTTCTACATTTGATGCTTCAGCCTGGTCACACGTCCAAGTTTTAACCCAGTGGCCTCAGTCCTGTGCAGCGGGCATGATTCAAAAGGAGGAACAAGGCACGACGAGGACCTTCAGCATCCCGCAGGGAAGCTGTCGTGCCAGGAGCCCGTCCCAAAATCAAGCTGCACACCAAAGCAGGGCGAACAAAGCTCCCAGGAAAGGTTTTATTGTCCACCAGGGGCAAAACCGGGGCTGTGGGCTGAAGGAGAGGCTGCAGCCTCACAGGACTGATGTCTTTTCTGATGTTTTACGGTGTTTATTTGGGAAGGGAGCACATCAGCGACGAGGTGGATCGTTATGTGCTTATATTAGCAGCAGGAAAGCAAACTCGCTTTTAGTTCCTAATCCCACCATTGTCTGACACGTTTCTCTGTATCTCCGAGTCCTCTATTCATCTGTGGTTTTTCCCCGGGTCTCTACTAATACAAATTGCTTTGTTGTTAAACTCAATTTCACTCTTGACTGGATTGAAATATGCTCATTTCCCTTCTAAAATAATAATAATAAAAACCTAAAATGATTTCCACTCATTGCATGTGAAAAGTGACCATTTTTCTTCATCTAGCCTACCAGGTTTAAATGTCTGAGGGTTTTGGGGCTTTATTTTTTTCAGTGGTCTAATTGCACAATATCAGCCCGTAGCTGGGGGCTTTGCATTTGTTGCTCTATGAATTTGAATGGACAACATAAAATTCCCTAGGTGATTTTCGAAGTCTTTTGGCAGGGGCAGGGCTGCAAAATGTGACTTCTCCCCGTGTCTGGGAACGGCAGGAAGGTGCCTCCCGACACAGCAGCCTCGAGCACAGCAGGCACCTGATGAAATCCCCTTGAGCATCACCCCGTGCTGGCTGGAGAAGCCTCTGAGCTGATACCCCCAGCTCTGTGTGCTTAGATAATCCAGAACATCACCAGCTCCTGGGGCTGGATGGGGCTGGGAGGCTGCAGGACATGCTCCCAGGGTCACCCAGGTGCTTTACATTAGGAAAAAGGCTTGATAATAAAAAGCAATCTGTGCCTGATGTCCCTTTGTACCTCCCTCTGTCCTGAGCTGGTGCCCCCAGCTTGCTTGGTGCTGTCCTGATGCTGCACACAGCTGGGGGGGTTTGGGGGTGCTGGGGTGCAATGGGTCTGGGTGGTCTCCAGAGCATGGAAAGGCTCTGGGATTGCCTGGTATTAATGGTGGGGTCACAGCTGGGGGGAGTTTGGGGGTACTGAGGGGGGCTGGGAGGAAAACCCAGCAGGAGCAAGGGGCTGGCTGCGAGGAGGGTGCCCTGGGCTTGCAGCAGGAGCTCACCAGCCTGTGAGGCTCCTCCAGCCTATTCTTCTTCTGGTCTCCCCTGCGTAATGTCGATACTAATTCAATGCCTGAGCAATGGAGCGTCCTCTGGGACTGTGCTGGGCTGTAAAATGCCGCCCTGCTATGTGCCAGCAGGGTGGAGGAGGAGGCAAAGCTGAAGTGCCAGCTGAAGAACCTGCCCGGCCAAGGGACGGATCCAGGACCTGCTTTGGAGGCATCTGGACCCAACGCAGCAGGCACTGCCTGCCCCCCAGCCTGCCTGGGGCTCTCTGGGGGCTTAGCCTCAGCCAACATCACCCAAAGGGGAATTTCTGGCTCGGTCCCATCTTCTTTTCCTCTTCCCTGCCCGGCTCTGGGCTGCTGGGAGCTGCCCATGGCTGTAGGGACCGGGAGCATCTCCGCTGGTGTCAGAAGAAGGGGAGCTGCGGCCCGGCCAACGCCCCGCGGTGGCACAAGGGCACCTCTGTGCTCTGCCACGTCTCTTCCTCTCTCTTTAATTTTTAATTGCTGCTTTTGTTTCCACTGGGCACTTCCCTCCGCAGCAGGGCACTCAGGAAATGTTTCGGATTGATAAAGCTGGTTCAAGCTTTCCTTTTACCTCTTGCTTTTTTTTTTTTTCTTTTTTTTTTTTTTTTTTTTTTTTTTCTCCTTGATTAAGCAAGAGTCGTTGCCGTTTTTAATTAACACCATAAGACAAACGCGCTAATTCCCTTCCTTAAAAAGAAGGGAAATTTAGCTTCTTTTCCCCTCAAAACACACAATCCTGTGGGGACCCACGGAGCCTTCCTTACCTTTCTGTCATTTTCCCAAGCTGGAAGTGAGACAGCATCGAGCGTTCGTGGTGCTGATGGGCTGCCGAGGGCAGGAGCTCCCCGAGCTCCCCTGCAGGGCTGTGCCGGCGCTGCCCCGTGGTGCTGGGAGCAGAGGGTGCTGTGCTCCCACTGACCCACCTGCACATCTCCAGCAGGTTCTGGAGCCCCTGGGCTGTGTGATCAGCATTGTCCCCATCGGCCACGGTCCCTGCCTGACCCTCGTTCCCCTCCAGGAGCCTCGGGGACCTGGTGTGGGGACACCAAGATCCCCGGGAACCAAATTTCCTACAGCCTCGCTGCTGCTCTGCCCCTGTTTTGCAGCTCTGGGGGAGCAGGGTGGCCCAAAGCTCCCGAGGCCAGCAGGGAATCGCATCCTCTGCCTTCCTTGGGGCACTCGGGCAGGTCCCTGCTTGGGGTCTGTGGCTGCCCCCCCCCCCAGTGCAGCCCCCCCGGGGGCGTTGGGTGCTGCAGCTCTCCCGGGGGTGTGCTCTGGCTGTTGCAAGCTCGTGGCCAAATTTTGGTCTGCTCTTAAAATGCGGTGCCTGCCAGGGCCAAAAGCAGTGTGATTCCCCTGTTCCTGGCCCCACCGCTGACTTTATTCTTCACCAGATCCTTGGGGCAGAGATGTCCTGAGTGGTCGCAGGTACAAGGTGCCCCTGTTTTAAGCTGTGGCTCCAGCCAGAGCAGCAGCAGGTGGCGGGGCTGGGGCCTGCTGCCTTGGTTCCAGCACAAGGTGGGGTTGTAGGGGCAGGAAACAAGGGTGTGATGGATGTCTGAGGTCTTGGCCTCCAACCTAAACACTCACTGAAGCTTACTAGCCATACCCTCACTGCAGGGCAGGTGAATATTCCTTCTGACTTATCCCTGTGTAATATTTGCAACGAACACAAGCAGAGTGCTGGCAAAAGCCTCAAGCCCAGGGCTTGGGTCGAGCCTGTCCCCAGCAGGACGCCGGGGCTGGTGCCACCTCCTGGTTGTTCCTTTTCCACCTCCTGTCCCCAGGGCATCCCAGGGGCCCTGGCTCAGGTCCGTGGCTCCCGAGCTTCCCGCGGGCAGGGACGCAAGGTGGCTTTGGGGTGCCGCATCCCCTCCCCGCTCTTAGCTCAGTGCCCTGAGTGCTGACAAAGCAAACTTAGGGCACTTTTTGCTGAGGATTGCCCCAAATCCTCCATGTTTTTGGTGGTGCAGGGATGGCTGGGCGTGCATCACAGCTCTACGTTGGCTGGTGCCTGGTGCAGCCGGAGCACGTCGCGGCGCTGGCAGGCAGCTCTGAGCAGCTCGGGGGGCTCGCTGGCGCAGGAGATCAGCACCAGGCTGGGAGCCTTTCCGCCTTGTTGCTACAGAGATGGACAGAAGCGTGAATGCTGTAATTGAGGCTGAGCCAGCGATGGAGCTGAGTTGTTTCGTACCAATAAAGAGGTCCTTGTATGCAGCGGCGTCGCTCGAGGGGGATGGAGAAGTTACTGTGACTAAGTGATCTTATTGCCCAAAGCATCTGGGCATTGCAGCTCCGGCAATCAAATTATATTTCCTATCTCAAGGGTAAAATTGTGTGCAGGGAGAACTTGAGACAAGTAGCTTGTCGGAGCACATTACAGCTTGGTGGCTTGCTGTGATTCTCCTCTGCTCTGATCATTATTTTTCCACGAAGGCCAAGCAGCTGGAAGGCTCCGAGGAGAAACGTGGGCAGGGTCAGAGCCCCAGCATCAAAGAGGGGCCCTGGGCTGGAGCAGAGCAGTCTCTGGAGGGTTTGGGGGAGCCTTGCAACCCTAAGGCATTGCACCCCAAGCCCAGTATAACCACTGGTACTTAGCCGGAGCTGCCCAAGGCCGTGTTACCCTCAGCTGAGCAGTGGTGGTGGTCCCCCTGTGCTGGGCTGTTGTGCTTTAAGCACCATTTATAGTGTTTTACAGCCACCCCTTGCACTTATAGCCCCTTTTCTCTAGCTGTAGGGGTCTAAGCCACTGCTTCACCCACCACTGGCTGGCTCAGGGAGCTTTTAGACTCAGTACCTGGGTGCTTGGGGTCAGCTGAAAATTCCCAAGTCTTTTGCTGGGCACGTGCAGGAGATGGAGCTGCGGCTCTGGCTGGGGTTACGAGCAGGACCACAAAGGTGCCTGTCCTCACCCCTTAACAGAGATGCTCCGTGCCTGCCTCTGGCTGGGCAGGGGCTCGAACTGGTGTAAAACTGGTTTATTTCGTCCCACCTGTCTGCTGAGCAGGCTCCCTGCATTCCCGGCTCTGCCCAACTCACAACAACAACAAACACACACGTATTGTCTGCGTGTGTAACTTCATCATGCTGATCTGGGGGGCATTGCTTTCCAGCCTCCGTAGAAGGTAATTCACTACTTTTTTTTTTTTTTTTTTTTTTTTTTTGCCATCCTTGGGTTTTAGATTTATCGCTTTAAACAGACAGCGGGCTGGTAGTTAATTAAGCTTTTCTTCCTGGCAGCAGCACAGGGAAGGGACCGGCTGCTGCAGCGCTGCTCCTCGGGGACGGGAGCCCCGTGGGGCTGGTGAACACCACGTCTCCATCGTGGGGGGCAAATCCTGCACCCAGCAGCACCGAGAGCTCTGCCTGGGCCCAGGCCTATCGCATCCCTCTCTTGGAGCCCCAGTGGCTCCCTGCTGTCCGCTGCACCCTCCTGGGCTGTGTGTATGGGAAATGCCTTTGCTTCTCCCCAGGTGATTCCCCCAGAGGGGTCTCGTGGAGCTGGGAAGAGGCAGAGGCTTGAGGTCTGTGCCAAGGAGACCTGGACGTGTCCCCCTGAGTCAGGTTTTCCCACTAATCGCCGTGTTTATGGGGTTTTACACATCGTTAATAGGGCTGTTACCACATCACTAATGCCTCGGTGATCCCATGCAGGGTAATGGCCAGTTGCCACTTAACGTGCTGGCTGGAGCCAGGACGAAAGCTTGTTAAACTGGGGTTGCCAAAAACGGATTTCTGCGTTTTATTCTGCTTAATATTTGTGGCTGGCTGGCACTGCAGGAGGCACCCGGAGGAAGCCAAGGTGGTGAAGCTGCCTTCTGCCTGCTGGAGAAAATTCCCCTTGCGGGGCAGAGGGGGACTTAACCAGCCTGGGGCAGCCCTGGTGGGACACATTTGGGGCCACCATCTCCTCCCTGGTCCCTTCCTGCCCTTTGCCTGCTGCTGCTGTTTGGCATAGCCCAGAGTCATCCTTAGGTGAGGCAGGGGGATCCTGTCCTGCAGCAAAATTCAGTTCAATAACTCTTGCAGCCCCCTGCTCTGCACCTTTGGGGCAGGATGCCTGGATTTTCTCCCAGCCCCTCGGGAAGGCCTTTTCCATGAGGTGCCCCCAGGAATGGCTTCAAGGAGGGGTGTCCTGCTGGGATGTTGGGCTGCCTGTGCTGGGGAGCAGGGAGAGCTGTCCCAGGGGCTTCAATGCTTGGCAGGGCTGGCTGCTGCTTCCGATCTGCAAATCCACAGCACGTCTGTATGTCCACCTGCCTCAGCCCAGCACCATCCTGCTCACACCTGGTGTGGCAGCGCCACTTTCCCTATAAAAAAAACGTGGATGAGCACAAAAACCCGTTTGTGTTCATGAAACTCTGAAAGATGATTTTCTTTTTCCTTACTTCTCCTCGGCAAAAAGTGCTGTTTCATGGGAAATTTCTAGCTGCCTTTTGTCTGCCAGCTCCCCTGTGTCCGGTGCTGTTGCAGCACGCGCTGCCTGGAGCATCGCTGACTTAGGTCACCGCTTTTAGGGGAAAGGAAGCAGAGGGATCCCTGCTGGTGGGGTGTGCTGCTGGGGGCTGGACATGGGGCACCCCCGGGCTCTGAGTGCATTTGGCTGCTTTAAGCATTGGGATGCCCTTTGTACTCATCACCTTTGTCACCTCCCTGGCTGGGAGAGGGTGGGAGGACCTCTGCTGAGCTCAGCAGCTGCTTCTCCTGCCTCAGCTCCTGTGGCCACCAAGGTCACTTCTCTGCCTCCCTGCCTGGCCTCTGCCTGGCCCCGTGCCCGGGCACTCCTTTTGGCAGCACCCAGGGGTGCCCGGGGAAGCTGCACCGTGGGACATGGCAGTGAGCAAACAGGTCGCTGGGGGAAGCAAAGCCACAGCCAGAGCCCATCTCCAGACGCAAGGACTCCCCCGTTCCCACAGGGCAAGGCTCTCCTGGCTGCTCACAGCCCCGCATCGAGCACAGGGCACCCAGCTCGTGGGGGTGCTGCCGGCCTCCTGGGCTCTCACCCCCCAGGGGGTGGCTACAGGGACAGCCACGCTCCCCCCAAGCTCAGCCTGCCCCTGGGATAACCGTGCTCCCCCTGAATCAGCCACATGGAGTAAAGCACTGCGAGAAACCACCTGCAGCCACTGAAGTGGCATTTTTACTTGTGATTGCAATGGCAGGCATCCTGAAGCAGGAGCAAAAGTGTATCATAACCTTATATCCCCTTATTATAACCTTATATTCCCTATTATTCCCTATTAACCTCCTAACCTTATATTCCCTGTTATTACCCTTAATTCCTCCCATTTCCTCATCGGCCCAGCACAACGGGTTCACAACCCACTCGATGCTTATTACTATACCATATGCATACAATTTTATTTGACCAGCCATTAATTTCTCCTTTTCCTTTTTCTTTGGGGAAAAAAGACTAGAGGGCCAGTAATTTTTTTGTTTTTACACATTTCGCACTGCCCGTCTCCTTTTTTTCTTAGCTATCCTCCTTGTTTTGGGACAGTGGGACCTTCCACTGGGGACCTTCTGCTGTCCCCTTACCTGCTTAACATACCCCACGCTGTTTTACCTGAACAATCTCTTTTGAATATGCAAGATTAGTGGAATTTTCCAGTGCAAAACCACATTTCACTGCACAAACCACCTCCTAAACCCCACACCAGAACACAAACCCCACATCCTACCGCAAACCCACCCCCCAACGCAACCCCCCAGCTCCACCCCTCCCCTCTCCCCCAGCCTCTCCCATCCATCCCCAAACCCCGTGACTCCAAAAAAACGGGGCCAAAACCCCCCGAATTTCCCCGGTAACTCGGGCGGCGGGGCCGCTAGATGGCACACGGCGGCCGGGCATCCCCGGCGCAGGCTGCGCGGAGCGGGGCGGAGCGGAGCGGTGCGGAGCTGCCCGCGGGGCTGCGCGGAGCGGAGCGGGGCGGCCCCGCCAGGGGCTCGCCGGGCGGCTGGGGGGCACCGCTGGCTCCGCTCCGCGCCCCGCTCCGCGCCCCGCTCCGCACCATGCGGCGCCGGGGGGGAGGGTCGCCCCCTCCCCGCCGTCCCCCGCCTTTGAAGGATGATCACAGTCAACGCGGATGGGAAGATAATGGTCAGAAGATGTCTCGTCACCTTGAGACCCTTTAGGTAAAGTTGGTTGTCTTGGCTCCGGGATGGAAATCATTTATTTATTTATTTATTTAAATTATTATTATTTTAATTTTTATTTTCTTTATTTTATCATTATTACTATTTTTATTTTATTTTTATTTGTGTTTGTGGTTTGCGGCTCGCTTCTTCTTCTTCTTTTAATTTTATTTTTATTTCTGCATGGGGTTCGCCGCTCGCTTCTTCTTCTTAGCTTAATTTTATTTTTATTTCTGCATGGGGTTTCCCGGGGGGATTGGTGCCGGCTGGAAATGTCGGGTGTCCAGGCAAGTTTGCCCGCAGGTCAGCATCGTGCTGGTCCCGCAGCGCTCGCTGCCCTCCAGCTCCCCGTTCACTCCTCCCGCTGGTACCTTTGGGGGATTCATTTCAGGGCTGTTTGTGGCTGCCTTTTTTTTTTAATACCTCTGTCAGAGGTGTCGGTACTCCCTGGGGAATTGGTTCCTCTGGCTTGGACCCGCCGGTGCTGACGGGGATTTTGAAACCCACACCTGAACTGGCAGCAGGGCTGGGGCTGATATCGTATCCGTGCCTGAAACCCAGCACGTCTGTGCCCACTTCTGTTTTTTTTTTCCCCCCTTGGCTGAACTCTCCTCATCCTTGCCTCCATGCACGGGCTTTCCCCCTCCTCTCCTTGCTCTCCAGCACCCTCATTTCGCCAGGGATGCTTTTTGCTTGCTCCCAGACCTGCGCCACATGGGAGGCACCGGTAATTGCTTGGATTTGTTTTTTTGTTTGTTTGTTTTCTAAGGGGAGCAAAAAACCCACATGAGGGGAAAGTGGCAGGGAGCGAAGCGGGGGCTGAAGTGGGCTGAGGCCGGTGGCATTCCCACCTGTATGGGGGAGCCTGGGGTCACCTGGGACCACCGGAGGGATCTGACCACTGCCTTTCTGCTGAGCCCAGGCTGCTGCTCGCAGACGGTCGGGAGGATGGGGCTGTGCTTGTGTCGCTCACTTGCACTCACGTTTTGGAGATGTCCAGTTCTGTGCTGCTTGCTGGAGGGATTCCTGCTGCCGGATCCCACGGCAGCACCCTGGGGCTCAGGGACTTGGCCAAGGTCACAGGGGAAAGTGGTGGTGGAGCTGAGACCTGAGGGTCCCTGCAGCTTGGGCTTGCTCGGGGTGGGGGGTGCGTGGACAGCTTGGGGTGCATGGGTGGCTCATTTGGATGGAAAGGGGCAAAGCTTTGGGGCTGTGAGCGTGCAGCTGTGGGAGGGCAACGGCTGTGAGAGGTGGGAAGGATGCTTTTACCCCAGGGGTGTGCTCAGCACAGCTCTGAGAGTGGCTGTTTGCTTCCTGAAGTGGGTTTGATGTCCCTGGGTGGAAGGGACTGGGCTGAGCATCCCTCTCCCCTGTGCCCAGGGCCCTGGGCATCACTGGGCAGGGGAAACTCGTCCTCAGCAGTGACCTGGGACCAGGGAGTGAGTTGTGGGGTGGTCACAAAGACCTGTTAGAGATGGGGACGTGTGTGTGGGGGTTGTGAGGGCAGGAGAGCTCCAGGCAGGGGCGTTCCTGGTGTCCCGCACAGTCCTGCCTGCATGTCCTGGGCTGGCTTCTGCTCTCAAACCATTGCAGACCAGTAAGGGCACCACTGGAACCAGCGGGGTTACTCTGTGAACCAGTCAGGCTTTCTTCTATAAGAGGAGAAAGTCCCGAGACCCTCTCCCAGCTGTCTCAGTGCCCAGCTCAGCACCTCCTCTGCGTTAGTGCCCTGCTGATCCGGACCCCTCTGAGCCGTGGTCCTGCTCCCACCTTGGATGAGCGTTGGCTCTGCCCCGGTCCAGCCACAACCCAGTGCAAATCAGCTCTGCTCCGCTAAAATCAGCACCCCCAGCTGATGTGAATCGGGGACAATCTGCAGGAGTCAGAGGAGATGCTGCTGGGGGTGCATTTGGGACAGGTCCTGTAAATCGGGTCCTTGTTTCTGTCTGGGCAAAGCTGTGCTGCTCAGCAGAAACCCGTGGTGCGATCCCCTGCCTGGTGTAAACTCCTGGCAGCGGTGCCATCAGCAAACAGCGAGCAGGAAACCTGACCCTTTGCACCAAAACATTTCATTAATCATGCTCCAGACATGCTTAGCAAAGCAATGCGAAGCCCTGAGCTGTGAAAGCGCCTGCGGCAAGTGGAAAAAGGGAGAGAGAGCAAGTCAGCGTGTGAATGGGTTGTGGAAGCGCCCGCGGATGGCTCTGACTTCAGCCTCAGCAGCAGAAGGCGTTCAGCTTGTGAGTGCCGGGTTCAGGCGAGGATTTACCACGGGGCTGGGAGCGCCCTGGTGCAGCTCGCCTGGCGCTGGGTTTTGCAGAGTGTGGGGTGTTTGGGACAGTTTGCCTGCTGGATAGCTGGGGCAGGCTTTTCGTGCATCTACAATGCTGGTCAGTGAGAGAATTTGCTCCGTGGCCCCTTGTGGAGGAAGGTTCCCGTGGCTGAGCATCCTTCCGACAGCGCCGTGCTGGTGTCAGGGGCTGTAGGAGACAGCAGATTGCGCTGGTCCGGCTGCAGCTGTTGGAAATTGTGCTTCAGCCTTTGGGCTCCAGAGCCTCAGGCGTTGAAAACCTGTCTGATACAAGATACCGGCCCTTGGCATCCCCGTGCGCTCGGGCGATATTCCCCTGTTTGGTCCCAGCAAGGTGCCGCAGCACCAAGTACAGCCAGCCCTGGTGTCACAGCCCCATCCTGCTGGGTGCTGCTGGCCCCCGTCGCGGTGCTCGGTCCCTTCTGGGTGCATCCAGCTCTTACCTGCAGGGGCTAAAACGTGAGATGTGCGGGCATCGCTTCTGATCTGCGCCGACGAGCCGGGGAATTTGGCTTCCTCCTCTTTGTGGGCACGGAGCCACAGCCCCGATCTGTGAACATTGCAGCGCGAGGTGGGTGTGCGGAGGGACTTGGCGCCAGAGCCGCGGCCCGTCGGGGCACTGTGGTGCTGAATTAAAGGTGACGGGTGGTGACAGGCAAAGCCAGCGAGCGTGGGGGGGGGGGGGGCATGTCATTTGGGCATTGATTCACTGTGGTGCTCGGCAAATGACTTCATCTGAGGGACAGGCGTCCCAGCTCTGGTAGATTTTACCTACTTCATGCCGTTCATTTTCTGGGCAAGGAATTTCTGCTCGATTAAGGCTGGGCCAAACATCTTAATTCCCCAGGGGCAGGTCAGCACGAGGCAAACAAGACAGGGTCCTGTGCTGCGAGCTGCCCCTGGAAGCTCCCTGCTGCCGTTGGGCTGGGTCTGCTTCTCCTAAGCACCTTAATTTGGGTTAGGCTCTGATCCTCATTTTTATTTAAAAAAGAAAGAAAAAAAAAAAAGCTTCCTGCATCTCCGCCACTCTCTGTAATCCAGTCCAAATCAAAAAGATTGTGTCTGCTAATGAGATGCCTGAGCACAGATCACCTCCCGGCCTTTCCCTCTTCCCTCTCTTTCTTCCCTTCCTTTCTTCACAGAGTTGAACCACCGCTCCTTGCCAGGTTATAATTATGAAGATTAAAAATGCGTAAACAAGCTCTTGCATAACGATGAAGATACTGTCAATAGGAGGGGTGAGAATACAGAGCGGGACCAGCTCTGGTTCGTTCTGCTGCCCTCCCTCGGGTGACGCTCCCCCGAGTGCCCCTTGGGAAGGGGCAGCCGGCAGCGGGTGGGCTCTGCAGCACCTTGTGCCCCCGGGGGACCCTCGGTCACGGGCTTGAGGGACTCACTTTGACCTCCTCCTCCTGCTTGTGCCTCCTCCGTGAGGACATCGTCCTCTGCCACGGGGTGAATTCTGCCACCCCTCTGTTACCTCTCCCTGACCCAGCGTGGCTGGGCACAGGGCAGGGCGACGGGGACAGGGAGCAGGATGTGCCCACGGTCCCCAAATCGCCACCTCCCCCAGCAGATCGTGTGAAGCCCTGTTGCTTCGCAGCATCAGGGATGCTCTGCTGCCTCTGCAAGCCACCTCCGTGCCCGAGCTGAGCCAAAAGCTCCCTGGGAGCCCTTCTCTAAGGTCTGCTTCGGGAGGGGGCTGAGCTCCCTGGTCATCCCGGCGTGCTCCTGCCACAGACGGGCCTTTAGGGATGAAGGTCTGGATGCGATGCTTTTTAAAGCTTGGTTAAACTGCTTTCCATCCCCTGGGGCAGGCTCATTCACAAATAAAAGGGCCTTGGTCTGCTTCATTTCTGGAGTGTCTGAGGGGGGATTTAGGCTGTTTTACTCAGGCATTTGAAAGTCCCCTCCTCTGGTGAAGTCAGCTGTCCTTGTGCCTGTCTGTGGGTGTCCAAAGAGATCCGTGAGCATTCCTGGTGGCATTCAGCAGGGCTGGGCCCCAGCCTCAGCCAGGGAGCAGGACCAGAGAGGTCACACACCCAGCGGGCAGCAGCTTCTCCCCCAGGGCCACCAGATGAATGACCAACGAGGCAGGGTGTTGCTTTTTCTCTTGATAAGCAGGGGGTGAGAAAGGGCTGGGGAGCTGCAGAGCCGGTGCCCAGGTGACCCTGATCTGCTGTGGGACCCAGCTGGGGATGGGCTGGGGAGGATAAATGTGAGTGGGGGGAAAGGGGCTGCTTTTTGGCAGGGGCTCCTTGGAGAGGAGAGCTTCCAGCAGAGGAAATGCTTTGCTCATGAGCTGGCTGGGTCTGGGGTGTGTAACTCCTGGGTGAGGGGAGCGTTGGAGCCAGCCCAATGCAGGTGGGAGCCGGTGATGTCCCCAAAGGTGCCGCGTCCTGCCTGGGTGCCTCTCCTGGAGGGGGGCAGCCCTGGGGACTCCTCTGTAGGTCCCCTGGGAAGCCCAGTCCTTCTCTAGCCTCCTGGTGCTGTGCTTCAGCTCTCCAAAGCATCTCCTGTAGCAAAGGTTTATTGAAGGAAGGTGCTCTATCTTCCCAGCAGTGGGTGACAGCAGTGCTGATGTGCTGGAGGCTAGGTTTATGGCTGGCTCCTAATCCCTGCCTTTTAACTACAAAATAACAATTAGATGGAGGGCTGCGGCGTTCCTTCCCAAGCTTTTCTTTGGAAAACTGGGGTTTTGTTGTTGGGTGGCTGCGATGTGTTTCCACACGTGACTCCTGCACCCTGCAGGTAATGCTGTTAGCTCGTGAGCACGCTGCTGCTGCCTGGTCTCTGTGGTTCGCTTCCCTGGGGTTCAGCAAGGCAGAAATGCCAACGAGCACCTGTATGGGGCTGTTCATCACCTACGGGGTGCAGCTATTTAAAGACAAACCCTGTGCTTCATGAGGATGTTTGGCTGTTGTCTCTTCTCCTTGAAACTCGCTGTGGAAGGCAGCCAGGCGCTTGCTGGGCTTGGCTGTTTGGGCGCGCTGTGATCCTGCGAGCGGTGGCCAAGTCTAAGTCTGAAAGCCTGAGAGGGCTTCCTGGCCTCTAGAAAGCACAATCCTGCACAATCTAGTAAAGAATCCACTTATCTCTCGGAGAAGAGGCTGTAACGCTCACCAATCTATACTGAGGGTGTCTCACGGGCAGGCTTTTCCAAAATCCATTCTGGGAAAAACCTCCCCAGGGTGCGGGACAACGTGGAGCGGGCTCTGCGCTCCTCTCCTCGCTGTCCCCAAAATCAGCGTGCTATCCTTGTGTGCTTGTCCTCCGAGGAGACGGGAAGGCTTTGTGTGATGCTCCCGTGGTGTGTGATAACCCTGCTGCTTGTGCAGAGCCCTGCCTTCAGGCTTTTCACTCCTAAATAGCTTCTGGCCTGGAAAGGAGCATCCCGGAGAGCTCTCGTCCTCCACAGAGGGACCAGAAGCTTTGGGGGGTGATTTCCCAGCCAGCACGGGTCCCTCCCTGTCCCCTGGAATAGGGCTGCCTGTGCCTCGCGTGCAAAGCAGACACAAGGGGAAACACCGGTGGTCTAGCTATGGGGGGAACAAAAGGGTGCTGTGTTTTTTTTTAGCTCCTGTGGAAGGAAGGGAAGGCACAAGGTCTGTCTTTTCTCTGGCCCCCCTCTGAAGGAGAATGGCTATTGTCTGAGCGGTTCCTGCTCTGGCCGAGCTTTCCCACCCAAGGCACGGGTCCTTGGCTCCCTCTCTAGGCCTGTCCATCTGAGCAAATTGCAGTGATTTTGGAGGGTGGTTTGGGGTGAAACCTATCTTTTTGCTGCCAGGCTTCATGCAGGAGCATCTTGGGGCTCTCATTACATGTGTGTGGCTCTGGCTGTGGTCGGAGACAAGGTGGTGCTCTGGTTTTGCACTGCAGGGGCAGCAGGGGTGCTCCTTCCCTGGGCTGGAGGAGCAGAGCTGGGGCTGCCCTGGCCACCTCTGCCACACGTCCCCAAGCAAAGCAGCTCGTGCTGGGCTGCCGAGGGGCTGCCCGTAGACCGACGGGTGGTGGGACTGTCCCGGGGAGCAAGATGGGTACCCTGCACACCTCCTTACAGTGCTGCTTTCCCTCCCGCAGGATATTCGTGCTGGGCATTGGATTTTTCACCCTGTGCTTCTTGATGACGTCTCTGGGAGGGCAGTTCTCAGCCAAGCGCCTGGGGGACTCGCCCTTCACCATCCGAACCGAAGGTAAGCGTGGCTCTGCGCCTGTCCTGTCCCCGTGGTGCTCAGTGACTGCCCGTGGTCCAGCTGACGAGCGCTGGGGATGCCGAGAGGATGGTGCTTGGTACATCCCAGAGCTCCCTCCAGTCCCTCTGCAGGGTCACGGAGCCATCAGGACAGATTTGGAGCCACGTGGTGAAAATCTGGCCGTTTGCATCCAGAGCTCTGCAGGCAAAGCAGGAGCACATGTGTCAGGGCGTGGAAGCTGGAAATCATTCTGTAGAGCTGGGGAAACAAAAGGCCTTGGATTTCCTGCAGGTTCTGAAACGTTGGAAGCAAAATATCCTGGTTTCAGCAAAATGTCCTGCCGGGTGCTGTGTTAGCATCCCTGTCCCCTTGCTGAGTGCCACCACTCTGGGTTACGCTTGGAAAAGTCTGGTTAGGAGGGATTTTGGTCTGCTGGGGATGAGAAGCTGCATATGAGGAAGGTGGGCAGAAGCCTGTGGATAACTGCTTTGTTGTGGTTATCCTTTCAGAAGATGGATGCTTAAAAATGCCTGGGACATTCCCTTCTGTCCCAGGAGAGCCCCAGCACCCTCGGGAACTTGTGGAGAAGGAGGAGAAGTGGGGGGACACGGGAGGGGCAGAAGTCCCTGGTCCCACACCCAAAGAACTTTATAAAGCTGGGGCAAAACTATAGCAAAAGGCCGATTATTCAGCCTCTTCATCCCCTTTCTGGATGCTGTAGTGGGGTGACTTTCCCCATCCTTACTCTGGTCACCAATTTAACCCAAACCTGAGTCCCCAGCCTCCCACCTTTGCGTGTCTCTTTTGCCAGGTGAGATGGATCAGGGAGCAGAAGGAAGCTTTTATCGCACCTCTGCCTTCCCTGTGCTCCCTGCTGTAGGAGATTAAACCAAAATGCGTGAGCTGGCTCCCCTTGCTGCCTCTCAGGGGTGCTCCTCATCAGCAGGGACAGATGTCCCCTGCTCTGCTCGGGGGCTGCACGGTCTGGGTGTGTTTCATTTATAAAAGAGAAAAATGTCTGTGACCTAAGTCTCCTAATTTTTCATATCTTCAGTTGGTCTGTAACTCCAGCCAAGGCAAGTACAGCGTTGTTAGGAAGCTCAGAAATTGAGACCAAATCCATTTTAAGTCACTGGATGGATTTGCCGAACTAGTTACTGCTTCCAGATGATTTGCTGCATATCTGCCTCCTGTTTTGTCTCTTGCTGGGGAAGATTTGGTCCATTTATCATCTAACATGCTGTCTGGAAGAGGCGGGCTCCTCTCCTGTACCTGAAGGAGGGCTGCTGTTTGGTGCTGGGGTCCCTGCACATGGGAAAACCCCATCCCTGGAGACATCCAGAGCCCCTCTGGGTGATGTGAGGCTGCAGGAACCTCGGTCCGAGCTCTGGTCTGCTCTGTGTGGGGCAGGGACGTGAGCCTGACCCCACGAGGGATGCTGAGCTCTGCTGGACCCCTGTGCGATGGGGTGAGGGTCGGGGGGACAGAGACAGGGACAGCGATGGATATGCTTTTATTAGCGCCGTGAGGTCTCAACAGGTCTGTTTGAATAATACACAGGCATTTAATTAACATGTGTTATGGATCCCGGGGAAACCCAAGAAATATTGCTGGCTGTTATTGTTGCTGTTAAGTGCGTGATGCTGGGGAGACAAGCTCGGAGGAGCAGGTTAATTTTGCTGGGCTGGTGAGCTTGTGATGCGAGCAGCAATGGGAAGCGGGCCAGCGCTCGCAAACCTGCACGGGTCCAGGCCCAGTGGCCCTGGAGGAATTCCTGGGTGCGTGCTCAGGTCTGCCAAGCCTTCTGGCGTGCGTTTGGGTGCCCTGGGACAGGCTCCGCATCTACAGCGAGCCGGGGTCCTCTGGAGTGCTGCCTGTCTGGGCAAGGGGTGCTTGGGCTCCTCAGGGTGCTGGGTCTAGCGGCCCCTTCTGAGCATCATTCGTTAATCAATTTGATTAATTTTGTGTTGCAAGCCGGCAGCATCCTTCCCCATCTGCTTGGCTGTGGGCTGCTTCACCAACATAGCAGGTGCTTTTACCGGGCTGCTTGGTTAGCGAGGGTCTGATCCTGCTCTGGGCCTCGTGTTGGTGCTGGTTGTGTCTGCAGGGTGGAACCAGAGCATCCCGGCCTGCCAGGTGTGAGCAAAGCCCCCCATGTCCCAAAATCTGTGGGTGGCTGCGGAGAGCCAGGGCTTGGACCTGGCCCCTGGGGGCTTCAAAATAATCCGTGCTGGAAAAATCCTGCTGGCTTGTGGAGCATCCATCGTGGTGCTGGTTTATAACCCGTGCTGGGGCTGTTCCTGCTTCTCCCCCGTGTCCTGCCCAGCCCCTCGGGTGCTGCAATCCAAAATCTGTCCCTGGGTCTGATGTGTGCTGCCCCAAAGGGTGCTCAGAGGAGAGCAGGGGGCGTAGGGAATGGCACGGACTCGCCCAGGGCTGTCTTGGCTTGGAGCTCTGTGAGCAACAATCAAAGCCAAATGAAGACAGATGTAAGGCTGGAGCGTGAAAAGGAGAAATGGATAATGTCACAATCTAGGAGTTAATCCCGTTTTTAATTTTATTTTTAATCGTGAATCCGCTTCTAGGAGGTTTTCTCCAAGTTTCCCGGTGTGTGCCAGAAATCATTCCTCGGATGGGTTCTCTGCCTGGCGATTCGATGCAGCTGAGGCTCTGCCTCTTAACGATAAATAAAAACCTTCAGAAATGCGAGTTATTTTATCCTAATCCGCTGCCGTCAAGTAAACACAGACAAAGGTTCCTTTGTTTTGAAATGGCCACCGAGAGAATTTGTTCTACAAACAAAGATCTAGATTAGAAAGAGAGAACAGACAAGTCTATAAATTTTGAATGTGGGAGACGCTTTGGGAGCAGCTCGAGACTCGAGAGATTCAGGTTTCTGTGCCCTCGTCTCTCCTCCTGCTTAGAATTTAAAATGTTTTCTTTTTTTTTTCCTCCCGAGCATCTCTGCTTTGTTTTACTGCCGGAGTAGAGCTGGCCTGGGGCAGGGGTCTGATCCGAAAACCTCACCAAAATGTTTAATGGGCAGAAAGGAGCAGGGAGAGCTGGCGGGGCGACGGCAGCCCTGGGGCCCTGGGCTGGTCTCGGCGATGATGCACAGCCCGCTGCTGCAGGGCTTAGCAGAGGAAAATAGGTGATTAAGTGTTAAACCACGATTACAAGTGGCTGGAATATCGCCTGCAACTGCCGTAGCTAATTTAAAGGTGGCAGGACTTCTGATTTGTTATTTTTTCCCCCATATGCTGGGGTGGGAGGTGGCGCAGGGACGCGCAGCGGCCCTGGGGATGCGTTGGATGGGTCTGAACTCCCAAACCAGCCCTCGCTGCCTGCTCCGACAGCATGGACCGAAGTTCTGCCAATGCTGACGGTGCTTGGGTGCGAGTGCTTCGCGTGGCTCTCGTACCTGCCTTTGGGACACGGTCGCTGGCTGAGTGCTGGGGCTGTGTGCTTACTGATGCTGCTCCTGCAGCTGCCTCTCCAACCCGGCCTCAGGCGGTTCCTGTCCGGGCTGATGCTCGGCTTGAGAAGCTCAGCCCTTGTCTTTTTCTCCCTCAAAACAATCCCCCAGCAGCATCTCTGGATGGCTTCCTGCTGGTCACCACAGCTCCTACATTGTGTTTTCTCAGCCCCATGGGAGATGGGACGAGGGAAGGGAAGGGTGGTGCTGAGCCGCTTTTAGAGAGCGGGCTGGAACAGGCAGGCGAGCAGGGGTGAAGCACGTGCTCTGCAAGGCAGAGGACCTCATCCTAGATTGCTGAAAAGTATTTTGGGGTCTGATCTCCTTGGGGTTGAGGTTACTGACCAGCTTGAGGGATGAGTACCGGGTTTCCCAGGCAGCCCCATCCCCAGTGCTTCTTTCCTGGGCTGCCAGGATGGCTCTGCTTCATTGCACAGGACTTCAGGACTCTCGGGAGAGGTCCAGCAGCCAAGGCACTTTGTGCTGGGAACGGTACTGAGCATCACCTGGCAGAAATCCCCCCTTGCTCCCCTGAAACCAGCCCTTGTCCTGCTTTACAGCTACCAAAGCCCTGCGCCTCTCCTGTGGTTGTTGCTTGCTCTGGATCCTGGAGTCTCACCTGCTTAAAGCAATTTCTTCCCTCAATGAACACAGAAGTGGAGAGACTGTTTAGGGCTGTGCAGCACGGCTCAATACCTTGGTGCTGTGGTTCCTCCCTCAGGAGGGGGGATGCTCACGGAGGGGGAATTGTGCCGCAGAAGATAATGGTGAAGGTTGCTCAGGGTTTTGTAGGGCATCTCTGCCGTTCTGGAGTCACAGTACCATGAAACGACGGGATCTCGTGTTCGTTCAATCCCCTGAATGGCTCCCCGAGGAGCTGAGCAAAGAGGCCAAACAGAAATGTGAGAACAGACGTGATCCCCCAAAGAGGGGTCCTTTGCTCTCGCTCCTGCTTCTGCTGCCTCCCCTCCCGCTCCGGCAGCTCCCCGGCTGGATTAGCCTGGCCAGGTGCCTCCGTCGTTTGTTCTCGCAGGAGATGCGGAAAGGTCAAGCTCAGCATCGCTAATGATCAGAGAGAGCTCGAGAAACTGTCGTCCTCCTGCAGCTCGGGGAGGAGGAGGTGTGTGCATAGTCCTGACCTCCGTGCAGAGCTGATTGTGCAGGGGTGGCTCAGCTCTGCTTCTGGGCTGCTGGCTGCAGCGAGGTGCTGCTCAGCCTGGGGGGGTTAAAACAGCTCTCAGATGTCTGGCCTTATATATCCCCCATCCCTCTGTCCTGGGAAGGGTTATTGCTGCTTTTTCCCCTGCCTTCAGGCAGGGAATGTAGCTTGGGGCCAGCAAAATCCCTCCAAGTAGCTTTGCCAGCCCCTCTTGTCCGACCCGTCTGGGTCTAGCTGGAGAAAACCCCTGGAGACAAGTGCCTGGGTGCTGCCTCCTGCCCTGGAGATGTAGGGCACACACATACCCTTCTGGTGATGCTCATGATCCCTTTGCTTTCAAAAAGTCGTGCAGGGTTATAAATTTACCTTATTGCCTTTAATGCATGCTGCTGATGAGAGGAGAACTGCTTGCAAAGTCTCGTGTCACCAAGTGGCAGTGTTGGGGGAACATGAGCAGAGTGAGGGACAGAGCTGGGCAGGCTTAGCAATAATTATTCCCAGTTTCTTCCCGGGTGAGCTACAATTCTCCCCAGGGCTGCCTTGGCCATGTTTTGCCGTTGTTTGCTGAGCGGGGCCGGATAACCATCTGCAGCAGCTTGTAAGCACCTTGTCAGGATCCGCCGCTGGAGCGTGAGCGCTTCGCCCGGGCAGCAGCGGGATGCTTGTGCAGGCGGAGGGACGGGAGTGCTGTCGCAGCACCGTGACCTGAATTCAGATTTAGCTTATGCAAAAAGGCAGCGGGAGGCTCCCCTACCTGATATCTACCCCAGCGGGGTGGCCGGTAGCTTCCCCAGGTCCCTGGGGTGGGTGCAGGTAGCACCAAGGCTGATAGGAGGACGCGGGTCCTGCATATCCCCACAGCTTATTTCTGCTGCTGCTGCATCGAGAGCTGGATTTGAGTCTGCTGTAGCTTGCAGGCAGCAGGAGGGATGCCAGCCAGGTGAAACCCACGTGGAGAAGTGTGCTGGGCAGCTCTTCAGTACCTCGAGCCTGCCTGCAGCTGCGGGTGATGTCCTACAGCCCTGCAGCACCTTGTGGCTGCTGCTGCTGCTGCTGCCCCGTCTGAAGCTGATGCTGGAAGAGGCTGCCTGGCCAGTGCCAAGGCAAACCAGCCGGTGCTGGAGCACCTCCTTGGCTCGGGAAGCCTGGAGAGCTTCCTGCTTCCCCTCCCTGCCTGGAGAAGCTGCACCGCGGTGGCTGCTGCAGCTCAGGACCTTCTCCTCCCTGCTGCCCTCTGCTCCTTTGTAGGGAATGGAGGTGCCGAAGCAAGGCAGATCCCGAACGTGGAGTGAGGGCTTTCTGCCTCCCCCCCAGCCCTGCTCCCTGCTGCTCCTGGCAGATGCTCGGGTGCTTCAGGGGCTCTTTTAAGTAGATAGTGCTGCACGCAGCTGTGGTGATGACTTCTGCTGCTCTGGCTGTTGGGTATGGGGAGGCTGCGTTAATTATTGGTTAATGCCGTGCTCGGTGCTGGCAAGTGGCCGCGGGGAGCGGCTGTGGGTGGCAGTGGCTCTGCCTGGGGGTGTGAATTCTCCTGGCACCAAGATTGGGCAGAAAAAGTGGGGTTTGGTTAAAATACCTGTCCTCTCCTTGTGCCTGAGTCTTCTGGTGCCCCCTGGGATGCCAGGCAGGGATGCAGCAGTGGTAGCAGAGGGGCTGGGGGTGCTGCTCCCTGTGCTTCTGGGCTGATGCACGAGCCCATGCTCCCAGCTCAGTGCACCCTTGTGCCTGGGGTACATGTGCCGTGCTCGAATCTCCAGCCCACTTCTGAAAAGGGAGCTTAAAGTGGAAGAGTAAAACTTTACAGCTCTTATTAAATTGCTATTCCAGGCAGGGAAACGAGTGCTGTTGGAATAGGGGGGGAATAAAGACATCCAAGTGGGGGTCCCCGTTTATCTCTCAAAGCTAATACATCTGAGCCATGGGGACGGTTTCTCCCAGTGGCACCTTTTGGTAAGGGATGGGGCACCCAGCCTGGTTTCTGTGTGCTTGAGGAGGGCTCAGCACCCAGTCCACCGGGACGCACAGGGGAGAAAGATGCAGGTGCCGCTTTGCCGGGCGAAGAGGTGTGGAACGAAGCTGGGGCTGAAGTGGTGGGTAAGGCTTAACCCACCCTGGGCGCGCGTCTCCTCCTGGAGTGCCCGCTTGGTGCAGTCACTGCCCAGAACTGGATGCGTGCAGGCTTGAAAAAATAAACTAAAATGCCACCAAACCTTGTGGAAGGCAGCAGTGCTGATTCACGAGCTGTAAATTGAGGGAGCAGCTAATTGTGATGGGGTGGGTTGAAGGTGAGCGATGGTCCCGCCGTGTCCCCTGGGGGGGCTGTGGGCATCAGGAAGCTCAAGCTGTCCCCTTGGTCCTTGTCCCTTTGGGGTGAGCACTTTGTCCAAGCAAAGCCTGGGGCTGTGGCCCCTTCCTGCCCACGTCCCCCCGTGTGGGACCAGCAGCGTCCCGCTGCCCCCCGGCGCTCCATTATCTCCGTGAGCAGTGGCTCCCTGGGGAATGATTAAATCAATTAATTGATTTTCTATAGCTCCGAAGGAAGTCAAATGGCATTTCCATCAACCTGTGATGAGCAAACACCCCACCACGGCCAGGAGGAATGTTAATGGCTCTCTGTGCTTTTATTACCCCTTTCACTCCTAAATCAAAATTCATCCTGAGCCCGGGAGGCAGCAGGTACTTCAGAAAAGAAAGCTAGCACAGCGGGAACCAGAGCAGCCTCTAAAAGCTGGATTTTTCCCCACTGATTTATTTGTTGCTCTGGCCAAGATGGGGGCCCAGGGCTTCATCCAGCCCGGGCAGACGTTAGCTGAGCTCCTTCCCGTGGCTCCGCTGATGCCCAGCAGCATGCGGCCGCTGAGCAGGGTGGTTTGGAGGGAGAGATGATTTCTTTGCCCCCCCCGAAAGGCAGTGGCAGGCGGCCCAGAGTTTTTTTGGCCAGTAGTTTTGGCTGAAACAAGAACGGTGGTCATTTTGGGAATGTTGAATTAGGGAAGCTCTCAAATGTGAAGCCGTAAATAAAGCTGCGGAGCTGGGCACGCGGTGCGGAGGAGGCAGAGGATGGGGCATGTGAATGCCAGCCTGCAATCCTTTGAGCCAATTTCCTGCCATCCGTGGCACGTGGGCTCCCAAAAATGCCATTTTCCCTCGGCCAGCAATGGGGGCTGCAGGAGAACCAGCCGGTTAGGTGCTGGTGCCCTCATGGGGATGCCTCTCCTGTAAAGACGATGGACGAAGTGATGTTGGGGCTGCCCCCCAAGTGCAGGGGTCCCAGCTCCAAATCTGGGGTCCAGCTTTGCCCCCCGGTGCTGAATGCACCCAGCGCAGGCCTGGAGCCCCGTGTCCTTTGGGCTGGGGCACCGCCGTGACCGCGATGGATCCAGTCCTTGTGTTTTAGGAAGCAATTTAAAATCGATGTTAATCTTGTTTTGGAGCAGCCTCGCCTGCGGCGCGAGGTGTTTGGAGCGCTGCGGAATAGCTTAAGATGCAATTTAAAATAGTGCTGGCTGGCAATAGAGGAGCAACTAAAAATACCCTGCGAGCACTCATTTAAAAAAAAGTGAAGAGGGGGATGGGGAAGAGTTTAAAAACAAGAAAGTTAAATAAATAAAATGCTGACCTGCAGCTTGTGCCGGGGTCGGGCGTGTTCTTGTCCTCTCTCCCACGGGACTGCTGGGGACAGGAGGAGACGACCGGCCGTGTTTTCCCTGGGGTGTGACAGCTTGTGGCAGGACTTCTGGGACTGTCCCCATGGTCCCCAGGACAAATCTCCATCCCTTGGTGGGTGGGAGGGAAAAAAGTAATAAAAATGGGGAGGGAACAGCCCTGTGCTCTCCGCTGCAGTAATGAAACGCTCCTGTCTATAAATGCAAGAGTCTGTCTGTACTGCTCAGCCTCCTGCCTTTTCTTATTTCTATGGAAATACGGAGTGGG
Organism: Oxyura jamaicensis; assembly: GCF_011077185.1. NCBI lineage: Eukaryota > Metazoa > Chordata > Aves > Anseriformes > Anatidae > Oxyura > Oxyura jamaicensis. The sequence continues at coordinate 4,843,970 of NC_048910.1, read as the reverse complement.
CACGTGTTAGCGGGGAGGTACAGAGCTGCAGCCTGGTGCTGTGCGCGTTTCCGTGCGGGTGGTGGGGGAAAGGGGAGGCGATGGGGTGGGGGGGAGCTCCCGGAGCCCCCTCTGCTCCCCCCCGGGCACGGCCACGGGTCGGTGAGTGAAGGCTGCCTCTGGGGTGGAGGCGAGGCCGGAGATCCCAGAGGGACCCAGGCGCCGCTAGCTGGTGGTGCTGGGCTTCTGGGCTGCGATTTGAAGGGGTTGTATCGGGGCCAGCCCTGGGCTCGTTGGCTCTGTGGTCTTTTAAGCCGCTTGAATCAAAATCGATGGTGAAGGTAAATAGAGGAGTGCCGGAGAGCAGCAGGGGGCTGCTACTCTGCTCCCTGGGAACCGGGAAAGGTGGCCACCAGCTCTCCAGCTCCAAGCCTCCGTGCTTCATTGCTTTAGGATCAGCCATGGGGTCAGCTGCTGCCCAGGACAGCGTGGGCTGCCCCGGGTACACCTCCCGGCCGCTGTGGTCCTCACAGAGGGTACGGGGCTGTAGGATGTTGTTCTGCTGAGTAACCCCAGGAGCATCCGCTCCTTCCTGCCATCCACTCCTTCAGGAGCGTGCTGTCCTTTCGAGGAGTTTAAGTAGCCTAGAGTTGTCCTTTAAAGGAGAAAAACAAAGCAAAGCAAATGATGCTTTAGATTGAAATTAATTCAGCTGGTATTTTCGGTGGATGTAAGTAATATCTTACCATCTCTGAGCAAATTCCCTCCTCGTAGTGGAGCGTTCAGCTGTTGCAAGACAGCCAGGCAGGGATGTGACTTATGTCTGAGAAGGAGGAAAAAATCCCCAGCAAATCAGCCATGCTATGAACAGCAGAGAGATATTGCAGAACCGCATTTTAAATGTCAGGAGGATGTTCAGGGCCATGGAGAGGTGGGTTGAGGCTGTGCCTCGGTTTCCCCAGCACGACTGGGATGGGATCTTGGGGCTGCTGGGTTAGGGAAGCTTTTGCTCCTGTTGAAACTGGGCTGGTCTATGGGTAGAAAAGGAAGGTGCATGAGGGATCAAGGTGAGGTTTGGTACCACCACTGCACCCCTGGGGTGGTGCTGCGGTCCTGCACCCACGAGGAGGAAAGCACGAGGGATGCAGAAGGCTGGGTGCCACCCCAAGCATTGTTTCCCCCAAACATTCCTCTCTTTTCCCTTGCTTCTCGACATGAAGCTGGGGCTGATGGGCTCGTGCTGAGCAGCGTGAGACCCGTCCTGGGCAGGATGGAGCCGAGGCGACCCAGGGCTGGGAGCTGCCATCTGGGTCCAGGGCCAGGAGGCTGAAATCAGCCCAAGAGGCTAAGGGGACTGTGCTGCTCAGTGAGGGTGTTTCTCCCAGGGGGGTTCAGCTCAATCCAAAAACCTGGAGAAGCACTGGGTGAGCACAAGCAATGGTGTGGCAGCCTGGGGTGGCGTGGCGAGGATGCTCAGGGTCCCAAAATGTGATGCTCCAGCAAGAAAAACTCCGTTCCCTGTTCTGCTCCCCCCCAGCACAGCCTGGGCTTTGCGCACTCCCTCCCCAGAGCCCCCAGCCCCACGCCGGGCTCTCTCACAGCCCTCACCAGGACACCCAGCACCGAATTTCACTGTCCCCACTGGGGCCACCTGCACGTGGAGCTGGATCCACGCGTGTGCTTCCTGGCTCCCGCTTCTGCGGCTTTTGGTGCCGGGTGAGCCAGGGTGGGATGCTCGCCCGGAGGTGTGTTTGCTCCAAGAAGGTGCTTTAAAGGCACCGGTGTCCTTAGCGCCTTCCCCAGGGATTTGACCCATCCAAATCTGAGCATATTGGCTATCGCTTCCAGCGGTTCAGCAGAGAAACTATTTCTTCTTCCAATAGATATCACCCGGAGGGGATGCTTTCTTTTTTTTTTTTTTTTTTTTTTTCCCCTGATTTCATCCAATTACTTAGCTGTATGCTCTTCTGAAACACCATAAATAATTCTCCTCCCTCTGCTGTGTTTACCAGCATGTCTCACGAAATCCAGTAAGATATGATTGATTGCAATCATTATTTCATAGTGCTACTATGAAAACCTCTGTCAGGTTCGGTGATTGCCTTTAAAGAGTGTCTGCCACTCAGAAAGCTGTCAGGAACCTGTCACACTTTGGCAAACTCCAATTAATCCGTTGAGCCGTTTTACTTGTGTTTTCTCTCCCATCCTTGCTGATTATCGAGGGGAATTAGAATATTTCTCTTTTGTAATTAGCAGCTCTCCCTTTTTGTTTTTTTTTTAGAGGAAAGTTGCTTGCGAGGCTATTTTGCTGGGTTTTTGTGCTGTTGGGTTTGGGCTTTTCCTGCCTCCTGCCATGCTCTCGAGGATCTTCATCGTGGGTTTAGAGGCTCAAATCCCCTCCCTAGGCGGGTGTTTGGGGACGTGACATCTGAGCTTGCTGGCAGATGGTTTTAAGGAGTTTTATTTGAGGGGGAGCAGGCAAAATGCAGGTGGGGGGCCGGGGGCAGCGTGGCCCCTGCCTGGCTGCTGCGAGTGCCCGCGTCGGGGTGACAAATGAACCCCGGCTCCTACGTGTTTTAAAAGTGTGGCTTCAGCACTTTTCCTCCTTTCTTTGGGGTTTTTAATGAGGCAGGCTTTCCAAGAGGTGTAATAATGGTTGCCAAAAAATGTCAAATTGTCCTCGTTATCCTCCGTAAGCTCCTGGAACAACAACAACAAGGGGAAAAGCCAACCTGGGCAGAGGAGAGGCGGCGATGGGCAGAGCTTGGACTTCGCTCCAGGAGCCTGGGGAGGGCACAGCGGGGGGGACACGTGGGCCAGGACAGCCCTGCGTGAAGGCAGAGACCCCCCCAGCACAGGGGGGCTGCAGCAGGGCCTCCGGGGGATTTGGGATGTGGGAGATGCCCATGGGTGACCCCGGGGGCTCGGTGGGGAGGTGGCAGCCCCCTGGGAGGGCTTTTCCTGGCTCTCCTCCACAGGGACCAGCTCCCTGCGTGTGGCTGGGTGTTAATAAGGGGCAGAGCTGGTTGCTGCCTGGGCTTTGCGAGCGGCCATTTAAGTTTCAAACGAACAGCACGGCTAAATGAGCGTTCTTAATTAAACGAGTGCAGCCTGGCTGTGAAGCGGGGCCGCAGCCCGGTTCTGAGCGGCGAAGGCGGCAGCGGCTCTAAATCATCCCCGCTCCCCTGCCGGGATCTCCCTCGCCATTTCCCAGCAGAGCAGCACGGCTGCGGGCTCCCGATCCACCCAAGATACGTTTTTGGGGTGGATTTTTTGACTTAAGCCTATTTGAAAGCATTTTTATTGGCTGTGACTTTGCCATATTTGCCCAGCCATATCTGGGGATGTCCCTGGACAGTGCAAATTGGGCTCCAGGTTCCAAATTTCCGCTTCTGTCCCCCACAGCACCTTTTAATTGTGCATTTTTCAGCAGTTCTGCCTTTTAGTGAGAAAGGCTGTGACTCCTGTCCTACCCGGAGGGTTGGGTTCTGTCTTAGGTGATAGGATAGGCAAAGGTGGCTGCTTCATTCCTGGACCTGGCCAGGGTGGTCTGCGGTGCTCAGGACCACGGGCACCGACTGATCCAAACAGAAGTCTCCAACTCCTTGCCATGGGAGTGCTGGGAGGGGGACTTTTATTTTTTAGGAATTTCTTTTGCACTCATTTTTTCTTCCACTTTATTGGATAGCACTAGGAAAAAATAATGTGTTGTTGATAATCCCAGCCAAGCAGCAAGGCTCCTGCTGGCCTTGGCGAGGTCCTGCTGGCCTGCCGTCAGCTTCCCTTAGGGTTTAGGGCTCGGATGTAACCTCGCTCAGGTGCATGCAGCAGCAATGTGATGCCCTTACAGCACCCACGAAGCTCCACGCTCCGTGGGGTGCTCAGGAGCCCGCTGCAGAAGGGGACGTGGGTGCCAAAGCCCCCAAATCAGCTGCGGTGCCCGATGCAGCCCTCTCATGTCAGAGCTGGGAATCCCACCCTGCACGGCACCAGCACCGCAGCATCGGGAGTCAAACCCTGGGAGATTTCCTTGGGCAGCGGGGATGCGTCCCTGCGGGAGCCAGATCCCAGCATGGCCATAAAACACCACGGTCATTTGGGTGCCACCGATGTATAGGTCCCTGTGCCGCTTGGTGTGGGCTGGGGGCTGCACTCTGACCTTCCTACAGCCGGGTTTGTGCCCATCTGCAGCAGCAGGAGAGGTGCCCAGATCCTGATAGCCCCCCAGAGCATCTGTCTGTGCATCTCCTGCTGCTCCATAAACGAAATGTGTGCTGCCTCTTGACAAGCACATGTGAGTGGAGATAAGCTAAACGGGAGAAGTTTGGGGATTATGCACTGATTAAGTTATTACGGACATGAAATGAAGCACGCTGAGATGAAACGGGAGCTTTATTTTCCGTTCCTTGGCTCGGGGCTCGGGGCTGCCTGTCACCAGGCAGAAGATCAAACCAGGACCCCGCGTGTTGCCGGTCCGGGGGCTCAGGGAGCTCGGCCGACAGCAATTTCAGCACAACGTTGGTTGGTGCCGTGCCAGCCCGAAGCAAGCAGAGTGCAAAATGGGGCTGGGAATTGGGGGGTTTTTCCCTGCTGGAGGAATTTGCTGAGATGCAATGCACAAACAGCGAGCTATTTCCAGCGCCTGGGGCACCCATCCTGTAGTCGGTTTGGGTAGAGAAAGTGGTTTTGTGATTTATTTAGTTTTTTCTCTGCAGTAGGAAAACGTGGTGCTGCCGGGGGGATGTGCTGAGGGAGGAGCGGGGGTTTGCTCTGTTTCTCATGCTTTTCCCTAAACTTTAGGCTGCTGCCAAAGGCAGGATGCTGGGCTAGGTGGGTCCTGCAGAGTGAAAAACAGAAGCGTGTAACAAAAGGCTGCTTGTTTAGTGCTTGAGAATGAAGTTTGGTTTCTGTAAGCACCTGGGACAGGCAGGATCGGGTGGGAGTGCTGGGATTTTATGCCCAGAGAGGGCTGGGGCTGGTGCAGCTGCTGGTTAATGGGATCTGCAGCAGCCTGGATAAATTTGGGTGCAGGCAGGGATTACTCTGAGCTCTGCACCTTGGGCACGACGATGGCTAAAAAGCCAGGGAGGGGACGTGCAGGGCCAGCAAGGCACCGAGATGGCCCCAAACCCACCGAGCCCGGCTGGGGGGCTCGGGGGCCGAAGCATCGTGGGGGGGTCTCGCTGTCTCATCGCCCAGCTCGGTGCCCTGCGGCAGCGCCCGGCTGTGACCGTGTCCCCTTGCTCTTTGTGCCCCTGCAGTGATGGGCGCGCTGGAGTCCCGAGGGGTGCTGCGGCGAATGAGCGACATGCTGGAGCTGCTGATGAAGAGGATGGACATCCTGGCCAGGCTGGAGAACGGCACTGACTTCCACAAAGGGGACGAAGCGCGCTTCCCTCTGGACAGGTCAGTCGGCTGCGCCGATGCCCCGTGGGGCCCCGGGCACTGTTGTTGTGCTCCTGATCATGAGCTCAGGGGATTTGCAGAAGCAAAAAGCCCCCCAAAGTGTTTTGTGGTGCCCATACTCCTGGGATGAGCTGCTGGCAGAGCTTCCCAGGGTATGGGGAGATCTGCACTGGTGGTGTTTGCCTTTTCTGGAAAGCTCTTTGGGGGGATTTCTGAAGTTGCCGTGAACTTTGGAGTTACCTTGTCCCCACTGCTGGTGTCGCAGTGTGGAGGAGCATCTCTTCACCGCTGTGCCATGGCAGAGCTGGGGGGGGGGTTGGAGCAGGCTGTGGTGCAAGGGGGCTGTGCTCCCCCTGCCATCAACCCCCAGAGCGAGCTCTGCTGCTCTGCGCTCACGTTCTCCCTGCAAACACGTCCCCATCGTGCTCGCTGCCACTGCAGGAGCACCGCAGGGGAGGGGTTGCCTGCAGATGAGGCTCCAAATTGGCGCCCAGGTGATGCCTGGCACCGTGGAGAGGATCTGGGGAAGCCCAGCCTCGCTCCTCTCATCGTCCACCCGGTGCTGCTGTGTCCTGCAGAGGGTAAGGAGGTGTCGCACCTCCTGTGCAGGCAGCAGCCCCAGGTGGGTGGTGATTGTATGGTCTGCTCAGGATGTAAAGCAATAAAAATAAAACTAAAAGGGCCGTGAAGGGAACAAAGCCTGGGTGTCCTGCCTGGCACTGAGCCACCAGCCCCACGGCTTCCTCTCCCGCCCTCTCCATCCTCCCTTTCAGAAGCACCAAGATGAAACAGCCACCGAAATGACTGTGGTTTGAGATATGGGGCTGAGATGTCCAGCTTTGGAGCCGAGCGAGGCTAAAAATGAAATAACAGCAAACTGGCCAGCCCTGAAACGCTCGCGGCAAGGCGCGGGTGCTCCTGTGGTGTGTGGGCTGCGTCCGTGCCACGTGCCGATGGCGTGAGAGGTGCCATCGGCCTTCAAATCACAACATGCTGATTTACCAAAGAGACATTTCCCCTTGCTATGGAGGCTTTAAACACTTATTCATACTAATTCACTGTCACTCCACAGCCTGCAAAAATATAGTAGGGAAAGGAACCTGAATACGGAGGGGCAGAGGTGGGAAAAAAAAATAAATCAAGGGGCAGTGCTTGTGGAAAGCTCTGCGAGGCTGGGAAAATGCAGAGCAGGCTTTGCTCCGGCAGAGCTGCAGGTGACACGGTGCAGGGATGTGACACACAATTGTCCCCGATGCCCTGCACCTTGTCACCGAGGCCACCGCGGGTGCTGCAGTGCTTTGCTTTTGCTCGGCGGCTGGTGAGGGTTTCTGCGCCTCGGTGTTTCCACGATCGTTTCCACTCCTCTCCCTCGCTTTCCTTCCGAGTCTCTTCTGCACCTCTAATGGAAAATACAGTAAGAGAGCCTGCAATTAAAGGCTGGGCTGCGCTGAACTGAGTGCACGCATGAATTAAAGCTGCACAGGAAGCCTGCGAGTGCGCGCTCTTGCCTTTTCAGTAATGTAATTTTAACCACTGAAAAATATAATTTGTCTGTGCGATGGCAGCTGCTGGGGATTTTGTCGTCGCGGGGCTGGCTGATGGCTGGGGGCATGAGCAGGACAGCAGAAATCCTGCCCAGGAAGGGACGTGGCTGCTAGACTGGAAGGCGCTGGCTCCCATTTGATGATGTTTTTGGCCAATTTCTCATTAAAAGAACGAGCGATTCCAGGTTATGGTAATTTCTGTACAGCAGCAACCAAAAGATGAACTTTGATGTGGACTGGCAGTGATCGCTTTGGAGGGAAATCTGATGTTGGCTGGCGGCAGCCCTGTGGAGCTGCTTGCCCCAGGTGGGTCCAGGGTTGTCTCGGGCACCTCGGAGGGACAAGTGGCCCTTGGCGACACGGGGTGACACCTAGCAGTGACCCTGGCTGCAGGGGTGTCACAGCTCTGGGTTTCTGAAGACAGGGCTGAGGGGGGTTGTGATTCATCTGCTGAGTCTGGGGCAGAGAGACCATGGAGGATGAGGGCTGATAGACCTGCTCAAAGCATCCTCTGGGTTTTGTGGTTGCTCTGAGATGGCACCGAGTGCTGGAAATTACAGCTTTCTCATTTTTCAGGGGCAGAATATTCCTCGGCAGGGGCAACTTCTTCTAGCTCCTCACCTTTTGCTCCTTATAAATTATCCCCTGGGAGCATCCCAGAAGGTAGATGAAGCTGGTGGGGTTGATTGTCCTTAGTGCCTTTGAGACCTTCCAAGCATTTTCTTCGTGCTTCCTCCTTCCCTCTGGCCTCTGGGGCTTGGTTTTGTTGTAGGGCTTTGTTTGAGGGGAAGGGGCTCCAGCAGCTGATCCCAAAGCAGCCCCAGCCTGGGCGTGGGGTTGTTGGCTCCATCCCAGCCTGTTCCCTCCTCCCTCCCTCTTTGATCTCCCGTGACCGACTTGAAGCTCTCAGTGAACGCTGATACAATTAAAGGGTGGTAATTTCAAAGGGATTTGATTCTTTAAAGCCCCTCTGGTTAGCGCGGCTGCTGCGCTCATCCCCTCCCCGGTCAGCACAGCCACGAGCAGGGGGTCTGCGACTCCTCCTGAGCAGCAGCGGATTATTTCTTGTTTTTCCAAAGTGCTCTCATGCCTATGATAGGATCTCCACCGAAATAGGAAGGACGTGGATAGGGAAGAGTAGAAGCCCCCCATGTGCTGTATGGACCCCCCATGATCAGCAGTGCAGCCCGTGCCCCTGCGCCAGCCCACAGGGGTGGATTTCTGCAGGGAAAAGGGCAGGGAGGACTTAAAATATGTGGGGTGTAATGAACCACCGGCCTCAGAAAGCCCCCCAGCTGTCAGGACAAGAAGCTTTACACCGCTGGAAGGCTCCCCAAGATGGCAAAAGTCTTCTTCAGCTCTGTAGGTGCTGTCTGGGGCTGAGCACGTGTGGGTGCCTCTGTGCATCGCTTCTGCAGTGCGTTAGAGACGGCTTTTGGTACACCCAAGCGCCCAAAATCCAAACCAGACAAGGTCGTGAGGGGGTTTTGGGGAAGGTCCCTGGTTTGTCACTCTGGGTTAGGGGCACCAGCTGCAGCCCCCTGCCTGTCCCTGGGATTCCTGAGTCCCTTTTCCAGCCGTCCGTGCTCCCTGCCCGTGCGGGAAGGTGAGCGGTGGCTTTCACACCGAGCGCGAGCAGGCTGCCAATCAGCTGCAGGAAAATCAATGCCGCTGTTAATTGAATGCAACCCTCGTAAATCATCAGAGGGAAGGAAATTAGAAGTACTTATGGAAGCCTCCTGGAGAGCTGTTTGCTGGGCAGGGGAAACGTTTGCTTGCAGGGGAAACACCAAGGCCCTGCTGGAAAGGGTTTGGGGAGGGATGGAGTGGGCACAAGGTGGCTGATCCCAGATGGACCCCAAAAGTGCCAGAGCTGGGGGCTCGGGGGAGCCCTGGTCCCCATCCTGAGGCTGTCCCCACGTGGGAGGTGGCAGAAGGGGTCCCAGGCTGGGGTCTGCGTGCCGGTGTCCTGCCCTGCTGCCCCTCTCATCCCTCGGCCCTGCGTAGTGGTTAGCAGATGAAGGGTGTTATTTGCTAATGACTGATTAATCTTCAAGCTTAATTACTGCCAGGGCTCAGTTAATTTCCACGCGCTTAAAGTATTTGTTCTTGTAATCGTTACACGACTCCGAATTCCCCCGGTAATTACAGGTCGCACAGTGTGACACCGAACAGACGGGGTTCCTGCATCCCGCCAGCTCCGTTCGTCCCCGCATCGCTGCCACTGAGGAGCGCTTTGGGGACATCGCTGCTGATGTTGGGGTCCCCATGGCAGCACCTGGCTCCTCTCCCCCCTTGCTCCTGGGCTTGCATCCCCCCAGCACCTCCAGCTCGGTTTGCTGTGGTCAGTTCCTCAGCGGGCTTTGCTTTTTGTTCATTTTCAGCCCAAAATGTCGATGCGCTGGGGGCTGCCTTATGCAGGGCTTTGCCAAGGAGGCTTCTCAGTGCGTGGAGTTAAAGTGCTCTCCTGGCATTTTTGTGCTGTGCTTGAGTCGCCTCGGGCAGCTTGTGGCTGGAGAGACGGGGAGCATCCTCCCACAGTGCCCACAGCATTGCCTCACGTGGGCCAAACTGGGTATTTTTTTCTAATTTTTGGCAAGTTGCCTTTGGATGTCATCCTCAGCAGCTTGCTGAGGATGGTGACATCTCCAGGGCCCCCTGAAGGCCATTTCTGGCAGCCTGCAGGCATCACACTGCCCGAGCGTGCAGCAAATATATCTGATTTATGCACCAGTCAAGCAAAGATTAAGGTACATCGAGGTGACTGAGCCCGTAACCCCCGTGTCTGCGACCCTTTGTGTTCACAGGAATAAAACTCGCTGACTCCTGTGCTTAGGGCTTGGCTCTGTTCCGCTCCACAGGGCGTTAGGGAGAGGAGGGCTTGGGTTGTGGCTGCAGCCCCGTATCCTGCCCGGGAAGCTGCCCTCAGCAGCTTATGGCATTCATAAAGTCTTGTAATTAACAATCTCGATTACACGTTGCTGGCGAGTTCTGCTTATGTGGAAATATGTGCTGGGTGCTCGGTGCAGGGCTGCGATGCTGGCCTGATTGGGAAGTTGGTCAAGGTTTTCATCAGGGACCTTATTCCTTGGGAAACGTATTGCCTGCTCCCTGCAAAGGCAGAGGCTTCCCAAGGGGCGCCGCAGCTCGCTCAGGGCCTGAGCCTTTAAATGCGTTTTTGTGCGAAACGTCACCCGCGGTAAATGGAAATTAAAATAAATCGAAGTACTTCGGTGAATAAAATGCCCCGGTATTTACAACGTGATCTGTCATTCGGACAGCCGGGGACGGTCACCCGCGTGGTTTCCTTCCCACAATTTGCTGAAGTAGCTCGACTGGAGGAGCTCGGCAGCGGCTCTGCTCATGCAGCATCTGAGATTTGCTTCAAATGAGTTTCCCCGGCATGGTCCTGTCCTGAAATAATACATTCTCTGGGTTATTTGCCCGATATGAATTCACAAAGAGTGCAAACAGAGCCTGAGCGATCTCGGGTCTTTATTCAAGTATTCATGGAGAGGAGATTGAGCTGTTTGTCTCAGCCCAGAGATGTAATGAAAAAGATTGCCGAATACAGAGATACCAGAAATTATATTTGAAGCGTGCACCGTTCTGTGATATATTTTTTTTTAATACAGTTTTTTATTTTTATCCAGTTCACTGGCTGGGGCTGCCTGTGAAGCATAAAAACCCTCCTCAGTTTCACGGGGCTTAGTGAGTGGCTCCTGGGGGGCAGCAGCACCGCCCCTGTGCTGTGGTGGGACCTGGGGCACCCAGGGGACCGACAGGGGCCACAGTGGGGCTGGGGAGTGTGGGGTGCATGCCCCAGCCCCACATCTTGCTGCACTTTGTGCCCTGTTAGCTGTGGGATTCCTAGTAGCACGTTGTGCAGTGGGGCATGTACATGTTCTGCATTGTTTTTTCACCTTTGCCTGTTTTTCTCCCTATTTTACCCCCCTCCCCCCCCCCCCCCCCTTTTTTTTTTCCTCCTTTAGCTGTGCTTTTCTGGCAGGTTGATAGAAAGGTTTTGGGTTTTTCCTCTGCTCCCTGGGGCTCTGAACCTTTCTAAACTCCCATCGTGGCGCCCCACAGGGCTTGGCTACTTCCATGGCCCCCCATGGCCACGTGCTAACACCAAGGCAAAGCTTGTGTATGCACACTTAGGGAGTATCTCCAGCACCAGATTTCTGGGGATAAATCCAGGTTAACAACTCAAACACAAAACTTGTGGCAGGTCCTCATGAATGGGGCACCCGGCCAGCCCCCGCTGCAGCTCCTGTTGTGAGCCACGGGGCAGGGGACAATGATACGAAGTTTGGGGAGAGCAGCAGTCAGCAGGCAACCTCCCACCTCCCTGGTGTTTTTTTTTTTCATCTTTGTGCTTTGGGGTATGAGCCATCCCCTTGTAGGGGAAGTGGGGATGTGCACAGGGATGTGGATAGAAGGTTTTCCATCCCACCCTTGGGATTTGGGATCCCTGTCCTGCGGTGCGGCTGGGCAGACACGTCTTGTGCTTGGATGTCTCTTCTGCCTCGTGTCTTTGGGCAAAAAAAAAATCTTTAAAGAGGCAAATGACAGTGCAGACATTGTCATGAACAAGTCCTTTGGTAAACAGCTCTGTACGAATGTTGCATTTGTTGATGTGTGATCTTCAGAACATCTGCTTTTCTCCATCTGTAGCGGTCCTCCAAAGTCACTGCTTTCAGCAGTTAATAGCAAGAAATACAGGATGAGCAAACAAATATGCTTAGGGTTTGTATTATGAAGACAATGCACAAATAGAAAGAGATTCATCTTTTCATAATGCCACTTTTTATAAAAGGCAATAAAAATATGGTACCTTGTAAAGGGATAAACAAGCTGAGTCTGAGCCGCAGCTGCAGGGTTGGGAGCAAGAGACAAAGTGAAGGGAACCAAATTAATGTGTAAAAAAGTAAAGGAAAATTCAACCTCTGGCTACATTATATGGCAAATGATCTGCCTGTGGGGAAAGATACATCTTAATAGCAGTTTTTGAAATGAGATGAATACTGTATACAGTGTGTTATAAGCCACCGTGTGATCTGAATCATAATCAACATGGGGAAGTATAAATCTGAAAATAATAAAGATGAAATCAATATTGATGGTTAGAAGTAAAAGTACTGTATTTGCCATAGTAAATGTTTTTAAGGTCCCAGGGAAAATTTTCTTCTAGAAAACCTATAGTAATTTACTATAGTTTCAATAGCTGGCATAGCCCCAGCGCATTTCGGTGGCATTTATATCGTCACTAGAGAAAAATTTAAAAAGCAAGAAGGAAAGAAGGGGCCCGTTGCTGCTCCCCGTGCAGTGGTGCTGCTGGTAAAGAGTTCTTCATCCTGCTGTGCTGGTGGGGGCTGCACCCACAGCCTGAGACCCCGCAGGGACCAGGCTTTGTGGCACATGGAGTGTGTCCTGCCCGGTCCCTTCCAGGCACCGTCCTGCTCCAGCTACATGCCACGACTCTGCGCACCCTGCCTCTCATGCTGGGTAAACAGTTTGTGATCACGGTGCTGTTTTTGGATAACGAGCCACATTTCTGTTCTGCTGAGCTGTCATTTAGCAGAACGAGCCACTTACCTTGTCCTTCCCCATGTCTCCGGGTGCTAAGAATAAGGTATCGAATTCTGACGAGCTGCAAGAAACCTCTTTGCCTTAGAGGTTTTGCCTTAGGTGTTTTATTTTCTTGTCCTCTGCCCAGGTGATAAATCACTGTAATGATAGGTGATGTAACTTCTGCTTAACCTCTTTGTCATCTCGTTAGCACGTTAATTGAAATTTGCTGCTCGAGCAGAGGAGGCGGTGGGCTGGGTGCTGCACCCAAAGCCCTTGGAACCCGGTGCCCAAAGCAGGGGGGGGTTGGAGGAACCGCTGATTTGAAGAGTAAAGGTGCAGGTGATGTGAGAATGAGCACGGCTCGGGTTGTTTTCTGCAGTTACTCCTTCCTTTTAATATATAAAACATGCCAAGGACCGCACTGGAGGTTTCAGCTCCAGAATAGCTGAAGGGAGCAAAAGATTCCCTTGGCTTCTTGATCTGGGTCAGTTCAGTTTTCGTCTCCTCTCAGGTAACCCTCCTCCGCCTTGCGGGAAGCCCGGCACGACGCGGCTGTCTTGTTTCGGAGAGCTGGAAGTGCTGTGATCAAACATATATCTTACATCAAAGCCTCGAAGCCTTTGTGTTCGGGGAAGAGCTGCAGCAGGAGCTGGGCGAACTGACAGGCGCCGGGCCAGATCGCGTGGCAGCGAGCAGGATTGGTGCTGGCTGCGGGGCTGAGCTGTTCATTTGGGCTGGAGATCCTGATTTTACGTTTGGAAGTGCTAGTGTTTGGTCCTCGCTGACGTCTGGAGGTCATCAGGGAGGAGATGGAGAGCAAGGCTGCCTTCAGCCTTTGGGGTCCTCCTGACTGCTGGATTAGACCTGGCCAGGTCTTGGGCAGCTTCTGGCTGCAGGTAGAGGTTGGACCATGCCCTGATTTAGGTGCTCTGGAGTGGAGCTGCCGTGGCTGTGCCCACCCTTTTGCATTACTGTGAGTGTTGGAGAAACCTGGGGAGCATCCCTGCTGAGCCATCGTCCCCCTCCCACTGTTACAGCAGGAGGCTGGGCTTGTTGGCTGTGAATTCAGTAATTCTGGAGATGTTTGATCCTCGCCTGCCCGTCCTGGCTTTTTATTTTTTAGTGCATGCATGCTCATCGCCTGTGTGGACTGACCGCAGCTTCCTGGCGGAAAAAAGCTACTAAAAACCAGGGATCTGAGAGCTTTCAGGGCTGGCTGAGCACTTCTGCCCTCAGACTGGGAGCATTTTGTCTCCTCAGAGCCAAGCTCACAAGCCAGGCTTGTCGCAGGTCATTTTTGTGTCTGTGTTTTGCCAGGGTCTCACGAGGAATCTCCCTGTTTCAGCAGTTACAGCAGCTGGCAGGAGACCTGGGCTTTATTCTCTGCAAAAGGTTGGAAGTTACTTGGGGGCAATGGTGTCCTCTGCATTTAATTATTATTTCTTAAAAGCCTAAGATATGTGGCTCCCTGTGGAGGTATGCAGCTTGAGTATCGATGGTCATAAACCATGCCAGAAGGAAAAATGTGGGCTGCTTGCTGCTGGAGAATGGACTTTAAATCAACAGCCGGAGCAGTATCGGTTCATAAAACCAGGATTTTTTTAGCCTTGAGGACAGAGGTACTTTAAATCCCAGCCTTCAGGTTCAGTGATCCGCTGGAGAACAAGCATAAAACTTCAGGGGGAAGGACCTGGTATCAGTACCTATTTCTGTGCCAGGAGTATTTGAGGTAGCCCTTCTGGGTTTGCTCCCTGCTTAGGACATTTCCTTGTATTATAACGACCTCAGCAGCAGCAGGAAAAGCTCATGGCCCCGATGCTGCAGAAGGGGAGATTATTTTCCGTGATAACCGAGCTCATCAGGGCATCGTTTGCAGAGGAAACGGCAAGGCAAGCGAGGCATCGGAGGTGGAGATCCTGCCCCTCGCCAGGCGTGGCAGGGTGCTGCTGATAACGGACTGAATTTTCCTGCCCTTGTGTAAATTACGACAGGTTTTAATTGACATCAGGCATCTTTGCAGTGCTGTCATTTGTGCCACTTGGTGTGTTGTGTAGAGGAGTTTATGGTGCTGCTTACCCAGGACAGAATTGATTGCGAGTCTTAGCTCGATAGACACCACGTGCAGCAACCCACGCCGGTGGCATTTGATCTCCAGCCGTACCAGGAAGGTCCCTGTGTGCTCTGTGGGGGATGTGACACTGAGCTCAATGCCAGCTCAGGCTGTGCTGCTGATGGCCCTGTCCCCAAAGCTGTCCCCATAGCCGTCCCCCTGTCCCCAAAGCCCTCACGCACATCTCCTCACCAGGGGGAGTGGAAATCCGCTTGCACATCGGTGGTGGTTCGAGCCGTCTTCATGTCCTGCGTGCTTTTGGTGAGGCTGTGTCCTTTGCCCTTCACTGTTTTGTTCATCCTTTTGTTTGATTTTTGGTTCTTTTCTCGCCCCAACCTTCCTGTGTGCACTGCGAGACCAACAGTCGCAGCAGAGGATTTTCAAACATAGCACGTCTGAAACAAGGAAAACAGATTTCTCCGGCATATTTAATACTTTCCTATGTAAAATGCATAGCTATATCTGTGTTTATGAACACAATGGAAAAAAAAAAAATAACAGAAAACCAATTTATGCGGTTTTAAAGCCTAATCTCTTTGAAGCCACCAAGCTCGGTGCCAGGCCCCTGCAGGAAGAGGCGCTCCCGCGTTGCACCCACAGCTCGGCTCTGCCTGGGTCTTGGGGATGTTTTCAGGGCATCTCTGCTTTATTCCCAGGTTCCAGCCAGCAGCTGGTTTGATGGAGAGGATCCAAGCTATCGCTCAAAACGTCTCAGACATTGCAATAAAAGTAGATCAGATTCTCCGGAACAGCCTCATGAGCGCAAAAAGTAAGTGTCCTGTGCACAGCCGGGCTCCGACACGGTACGCAGGTGCAATAGGGAGATCCTGCCATGGAGAACTTGGTAAAAATGCAGGGTGGATGCTGATCTGAGGCTACCTAACCCACTCCAGTCTGCAAAACCAAGGGGAGTACACAAAGCCCTTGGGCAGAGCTCCCGGCACTGCTTGGGGCAGCTCGATGCGGATGCAGCGCATGGTCACAGCATCTCTTTGACCTGACTGTGGTTTCCAGGGCTCTCGCCTTGCTGTTACAACCAGGAAGAGGAGCCTGGGTGGGAACCCCCACTCCCTGGTTTCCGACATCTCTAGTTTTCTCCTAAAAACCTTGCCTCGTGACGCCCGGGGGCTGCCAGCCCCATCCCATCCCCTTGCGTGGCTCCAGCCGGCTCTGCCTCACCCAACTCCTCTCTCCGCAGTGGGGGACGGCAGGAGGGACCAGTGCGAGGTGCCCAGGGACCCCAAGTACCCTGACTGCGCTGGGAAGGTGGAGGTGAGTCGGGGCTGACCCCAGCTGGAAACTGCTGGGAAAGGCTTCGAGCAGCGGGGAAAGGCTGGGGACCTGGAGGCTGGCAGGCAGCAGCAGGCTCAGCTCCCAGAGCTGTCTCTGCCTGCCGGTATTTTCTGTGTTTAATGACAGAAGCACGGCGAGGAGAAAGCACTGTCACATCTTCTTTAAATATCTGGAGCAGTGCCGGTGTCTGGGGAATAACCTCAGCGTGTCGCAGAAGAGCATCTTGTTAAGGTGGCAGGGACCTCGCTCGCAAATACCGCGTCCTGCCCGCCACGGCGCGCTCCTTACACCTCAGCGCAGCCTGGCATTTGGCCTGGAGCACGACTGCTTTGTCAGAGAGAGTATTTACATGAACTAATTAAAAGCATCTCCCTCCCCTCCCCTCCCCGGCCTCCTGCTTCCAAGCTCAGGATCCTGCAGGGCTGAGTCTCCCTGCAAAGGCACTGAAGGGTATATTGAAATGACGCCGGGGCGTTGCCTTTTCCACCTCCCCTAGCACGAGGCACCCTTTCCGTCCACAACTGGAGCGATTTCGGGATGTAATTTAATTGTGGAAGGCTGTAATTCGATCTCCTGTCTGGGTGATTGGTGCATTTTACATAGCGGGCGCAGCGACCTGTCTCCCGAGGAGATTTGGTTTGGGAGTTGAATTAGGAAGAGGCTGGCAGGAGCCGGGCGGGGGGATGATGAATGGGGGCTGCGGTCGCTGGTTGTTCTCCTGCACGTGAAATCCTTCATGGGGACGGCTGCAGGATCTGCCTCCTCGCCCTGCCGTGTGCCTGGGGCTGTGAAATTGGCAACCCTGGCACGGGGGATGGGAAGAAATCCCCACAGCGCATCGTTTCCTAGGAGGTAATGACTCGGTCTGGGGGAAGAACTGGACCTGGTGAAAGAAAAAACACCAAAAGAAAAAAAAAAATAACCCCCCAAAAAAGAGCACAACCACCCCATTCTTTTTCTGCAGCTCTGCACCACTTGTCCCCCTGCCCTCACCCGCAGCCCCAGCGTAGCTCAGGGGGACAAGGACCGAGGGTCCCCACGCCAGGGACAAGCCCCCCGTGTTTCTTTGCTCCCCTTGCAGTGGATGAGGGCCCGATGGACCTCTGACCCCTGCTATGCATTTTTTGGCGTGGACGGCACCGAGTGCTCATTCCTCATCTACCTCAGCGAAGTCGAGTGGTTCTGCCCTCCCCTGCCCTGGAGGAACCAGACGGCGGCCGCCCCGTCCCCCCCGCCACCACCCCGCGCCCAGGTAAGGTTGGGGACACGGGGGGGATGTGACGGGCACAGGGCTGCTGCAATAAATATCCCCGGGGCAGTCCCCAGCACCCATCCTGATGCCACCCGTGGGTTTTCTCCCACCGGGATGCCCTGAGGCTCAGGGTTTGGCACTTGGAGTGCTGGTGGCACCTCGTGGGCACATGATGGGGATGGTTTGGCTGGGAAGGACCCGTGACGCCTTGGATGCATGGCATTCACCACGGTGTGAGGGGGGCTGGTTGGGGCTGCCCTGGGTGCCCCCATACCACTGCTATCCCCAGGTGTGGGGATGTCCCTGACCTCAAGAGCCGAGCTGAGAGGCAGCGAGAAGGGGAAGCAATCCCTAAAACCCCCACTTCTCCCACCTGTCTTCTGCCTTTGGTTTCCCAAGGGAAGCCACCCCTCTCCAACTGGTTCTTGGGGAAAAAAATAATATTAAAAAATATTAAAAAATAATCAGTACTTTTCTTGCAAGTGCACAGCAGACACAAAGCATCACTCCCTCCTCCCACAGGCAGCTTTCCGGAGCGACCTGGCTCGCCTGCTGGAGCTGGTGGGCACGGGCAAGGAGTCGCTCAGCTTCATGAAGAAAAGGATCCGGCACCTGGCCCAGCAGTGGCTGCGGGCGGCCCGGCGCCTCGAGCAGAAGCTGAAGGGTCGGCAAAGGGACCAGAAACACGTAGGAGCTTGCATGGGGGGGGTGTCAGTGTGGGGACGGGGGACATGGAGTGTTCAGCTCCGGCAGCGGCAGGGCTGCAGGGGCTGGGCTGCGTTCCTTTGTTCCTGTGTTCCTGTGGGGTTTTGGTCCTGCTCCGGCAGGGGGATTGGACTAGATAATCTTTCAAGGCCCCTTCCAATCCCTAATATTCTGTGATTCCCAGCGGGGTGGCCGTGGTCACGGCTCCAGGTGTGCTCAGGACATCGTAGGACAAGCGTGGCCAAAATCTGGGTAGAATTTTGCAGCTGGATGCTGCAGTTTGGGGAGGGGGTGGCACAGCTCCTACAGGTGCTGGAGGCTGTTGGCCCTCCCGTTGGCATTTTCCTGGTGCCCTGCCCTTGGTGGCCCTTTCTGCAGGAGATTAATGCCCTGCAGCCTCTCCATGGACAGCCCCTGATGTGCAAGGGGAAAAAAAAACCTGCTCTAAAGACGGAGAGAGCCCAGCCGCTGGGAGCCTCTGAATATTGGGTCTTTGCTAATTGGGCATAGATTGTTTGTCTTCACACCCCAGTGATTTCCCTGAGTAATTACAGCCTGCAGGAGGAGGAGGGGGGATGACCATCAGTCATTTTTGGCCAAAGCCTGTAAAAACCAAGCTGCCCGATGGTGACAACACCTTTCCCCCCGGCCGCCCGTTTGGCACTGACCCCTCTCCTCCCGTCCCCAGATCCTGGTTCACATCGGATTCCTGACGGAGGAGTCGGGGGACGTTTTCAGCCCGCGGGTGCTGAAGGGGGGCCCGCTGGGCGAGATGGTGCAGTGGGCGGACATCCTGGCTGCCCTCTTCCTCCTGGGACACAGCCTGAGGGTGACAGTGTCGCTGAAGGAGCTGCAGAGGTGGGTGCCGCGGGTGCGCGTTGCCCTCGGGGTCTGCACGGGCAGCGCCGGGGTCTTGCCTAAAATCATGAGGTCTGTAAAGCTCAGGGCTGGCTTTTCTCTTGCCCATGGCTGGTGCAAGCTCTGGGTTGGTGCAGCCCAGCAGGGTCACGGCTGGGATCGATCCCATCCCTTCTGCATCCCAGTGAGGCAGGAGGGGTTGGTATAAATCAAGGCTTCGCGCCAGGGCTTTGCATGGGGCTGATTGCATGGTCCTGGGGCTGGGTCTGAGCAATGTCAGTCCCTTGCTGTCAGCACACAACATCTCCCGTGTCCCTTCTGGCCCCCGTTCCCCAGCAATGCTCTCTGGGGGCCGTGTGGCTGCAGGATGTCCCACGGGTCGGGGGCTCTTCCCTCCATGCCATAACAGGTACGCGGCTGCGCTCAGCCCCGGCGGCTTCCCCAGTGGTGTCTGAGTGGCGGCTGTGCTCCCTTCCTTCCTTCCTTCCCTCCCTCCCTTCCTGCTCGGCTGCAAGGCAGCTGAGTAAGGCTGCCAAAAATAACCTGTGTCCCTTGCGAGGGGGTGGCAGCCACCAAGGAGCCCTCCTCTGAAGGTTCTGGGGGTGGCTTTGGGGACCTGCGGGGGAATTTTGGGGCACTTTCTGCGGTGTGCCATGGGGAGAGGCAGGGTGGGAGCGTGCCAACGGCTGTGCCTGGCCACCCTAAGCGCCTGTCTGGGCAGCCCCCAGTCTCCAAGAGAGACCAATATTAAGTGGAAAAAGAAAAAAGGAAGAGGTGATCATATAGGAGATGCCTGAGCGGGCGTGGGGCTCTGCTGCCGCGCTCCTCTCTGCTGCTGAGTTTGAGTTATCACCGGGCTTCTCGCAAGGTTTCCTGGGCTCCTGCCAGAGATGTCAAGTTGGAGGGCAAGTGCCAATGAAAATGCAAACGAGGGCAGGATGTAAATGGAGAAAAGCCTGAAGTCGCCTCGTGGACCGGGGAGATCTGGGGCGATGCTTAAGCCAGCATCTGCCGCATAATGAGCTGTGCTGGGAAGGGAGTGCAAAAAATAAATAACAATCCTGGGAAAAAAAAAAAAAAAGGGAAGAAAAGAAAAGAAAAAACTCAACCCAGTCCCTGCAGCATTCAGAATTAATGAACAGAATTAGCTCCCGAGTAATTAACTCCAAAAAATAATCCTGGTCCTGCTGCAAGATGCAGCAGCTTCTCAAGGAGGCACGGGCGCGCGTCACGGCCATTGCTGTGCTTTGCTGCCTGCCGAGCTGAATCGATGTGCTGAATTGGGTCTGTGTGCCCCAGGACGGAGGAAGTTAATGCCTGGGAGGCTTTTGGTGTTGCTGCATGGTTCTTGTTTGTGTTTTTTGATGGAGGGCCTCACGGTGGTTCCTTAATGAGGGGAAGGAGCTGGCTGAAGCTTCCCAGGGTTTGTGCAGAGTTTGTTTCCCCCTGCGAGCCACCCTGGGGAGAAGCCCTGGAAGGTTTCAGCTTTCTAAGAAGTGTAGGAGCTTTGGCACCGCTTGTCCACGATGAAATCTGCTCTGGCTGTGTGGCTTTGCACCTATTCCCTGAGATGCCTGGATGCACGGATCCATCCCTCTTCCCCTCCACAGCTGGGGCCGGAGCTGGGTCCCGCTTTGGAGACCTGTCCTAGTGCTGGATGGAACCCAGCTCGGTACCTGCTGACCTTTTGGAAACCTCCCCGCCGCCGTGCCGTGGAGGAGGGCTGAGATAAGCCCCCGTGCTGCCGGGAGCAAGCGGGAGGCTTAACTGAACGTGCATGATTAATAATGAGCTGTGCTAGCCGTTAATCTTGCGTGCTTGGCAAAGCCCCCCTGGGGCCTTGGCTAGTGGCTGCAGGCAGGGGATGCTGTGCAGAGAGCCGGGGATGCGTGAGGAGGGAGCTGCACTGCTGGGATGGACCCAGGACCCCCCCCCCCCCCCCCCCGTCCTTACACAGTGTGCAAGGCAAAACGGGCTGCAGCCCACATCAGGAATGCGTTGTGATGCTTCTGTCCCTGCTCAGCTCCTCCACTGGGTCTGCTGGAGGTGGGTCTGCTTCACGGATCCTCGGGTGAAGCCCCTCCAGCAGCTCCACCTTGCAGGTTTTTGGGGTTCCCTGGCTCACCTCTCATCATCGCCAGCTCAGCCCGCAGCCAGGATCCAGCTTCGGGCAAGGTTTGGGAATATTTTGCTGCAGAAATGTGAAATGTTGATTCCGCTTTTTGTTTATTTCTCTCTGGCACCCCCCTGCTCCTTTCACAGCTCGGAGCTGTGCCTGCTCCTGCCCAGCACGGCTTCACGGAGCAAAGCCTGGTGCCCATACATTATTCAGCGTGGAATAACCTCTCTCCCGGACTGTTTTTGCCTTTTCACGTTTCTGAGCTGGTTTTTATACCTGTATCGATCATTGGCAAGGGATGGCTAAAAGGTTTGTGTGCGCACTCCTCAGCCAGCAGTTACCTGCCAGCTGCTCGTTATCGGTGTGTTTATTGATTGCAATGCAGCAGTGCCCGGAGGCGGTGGTCAGGATTGGGTCTAAAGTATGGGGATTGGGTAAATAGGAGGAAGAGAGAGTCCCTGCCCCCAAAGGTGGCACCTGACGGGCTGGGTGTGCAAAGGGATCTGGAGCATGGCACCTGCACGGTGCTCCGAGGCAGAGAGCAGCAGCGGCTAAACTGCAAACGGTGAAGCTCCTGGGTGCTGAGCTGTTCTTTCCCAGGTGCTTTGGGGATGAAAGTGAACCCGGAGCAAAGGATTTGCTGAGCCCAGACCTGTTTTTCCATGGCCTGGTTCCAAACCAGGCTCCAGGAATTGATCAGGTTGTTCACCTTCGCAGGGGAGGCAGGAGGCCCTATCCTCACCTGGCTGCTGCGTGTCCTTTGTCACATCCTTGAACTCCTCTGTCCCCATCACACCGTCTGTTCTGCCTGGGCTGCAGACGCTTCTGGCTTGGGCAGATCTTGCAGCTCGGTGCCGGCACTTCCCTGTGAGCTGCAGGGGCTGCCGAATTACTGCAACGCACCAAATCCAGCCTCGATTTGCCCACTGTAGAGCTTTGAGATGCTGCTGTGTCCTGCCCGAGGTTAATTTTTCTCCTGCTGTTGAACCAAAGGCAGGTGTTTGTCCTCTCCTGTGTTTCTCGGTGAATTAGTTAGCTGCCTTCTGATGCTCCTTGCCAGGCAGGAGGTGAAACACGGGAGCAGAGCATCGCTGGGTACGTGTCGGCTGTGCTGCAACGTGCCGGGAGGGGACCGGCTGGGTTACGAGGTGTGCTGGGTGTGCAGAGGCAGCAGAGGGAGACAGCAGCATTTTGAACCCTGAACTGAGAGGAAGGAGATGCCCCCAGATCCGAATATAAGCACTTGGTTCTTGCTTGAAGCCCCCCCGTGCTGCTTTGGTAGCCAAAATGTGCTTGCAGGGAGACGCGAACCAGGCTCACTGTGTGAGGGAGGGGAGGGGAGGGGAGGGTTGTCTGCAGGACCTGAGCTGGGTTCCTAATGAGGCAGCTCGTAGGAGATGCTGGAAAACCACAAGGAGAGCCTTTGGAGCCATGGTTGTGCCAGCACAAACCCACGATCGTCACTGGGTGCACGCAGCTGAGCATCCCCCAGCACCCCCAAGACGTGGCAGGATGGGCGCCGGGATCCTGCCCCATCCACAGGTGCCGGTGGGCACAGTCACATCAACACCTCCGGCTGCTTTTGGGGGGCTGCTGGGGAAGGGGCTTCAGGAGCTGGGGGCAGTTCTGCACGCTGCTGGAGCGCTGGAGAGTATTGATCCCGGTGGCACCGAAAGGTGCTTTTGAAATCACCCCCTTGAAATTAACAGCTCATAAGGCAGGACAGAAAGTCGAAGAAAACAGGATTTGATGCCTCGCGGGGTCAGGGCTTTACAAAGTGTTCTCGGAGCTTAATTGCTCCTGTGTCAAGTCCTGAACTCACAACACAGGCCCTGGCAGGGCACTTAATTTTAGGCACGTGCTTGTTCCCTTGCTGGCAGCCCTCTCCCTGGCGAGCAGCAGCGGCTGTGAGCCGTGGGGTGCAGGCGAGGAGCATCCCAACAAGTGGGGCTCGGCTCTGCTCAGCCTAGCACTTGCAGCCAGTGCTGCTACCGCTCTCATCTCGCTGCCTGGCATCTACTTAATTAGAGCCGCTCTTTTCCCGTGCTTTCCACAGTCACTGAGGTGTATTCAGGCTGCAAAAAAGGCCATTCGGATGGAAACGCGATGTCCAGATGAAGGCATTTCTAATTATTTTCTGGCAGATAAAAGCCATCTTTCTGCCTCACATCTGTTCGCACGAAAACCAGCGTGGTGCCCGGGCTCCAGGCTTCACCTTCCCTCTCCAGCTGGCAAACACAGCCCTGGCATCGCGCGGGCAGGCCGGGGACTGCTCGTGCAGATGTCCAGCAGCGGCCAGACACGCACGCTGCTGATGGTGCAGCAAGGTCGTGGGACTTAGCAGCTCCATGCCGTTGGGGATGAAATGGATTTTGTGTAGCTTCAGCTCTTCCCATTCCTGGAGACTGTTTCTGTAAGTGGGCTTTCGTGTCCGTGCTGCGGCATCGGGCTGGGTGCTGCACGCTGTGGGAAGGCTGGGCGTATTTTTATTATTTTTTTTTCCATCTGTGGTTTAATCCGGGCATGTTTCCAGCAGGTACATCCTAGGTGATGCAGTACCCAGTGGCCTGAGACATCAGAGGGTAGGAACCAGCTTTGCTGCAGTGGCACCTGTGACAATCTGGCTGAAAATATCCTTGATTTAGAGCTGGGGCAGCAGGAGGCAGCCTGGCTGGGCAAGGCGTGCACAGGCACTGCTGGCATGAGAGTGCTTCTGTTGTTCCTTGTGTTAGCCCAAACATTTATTTACTTTCCTGGGAACTTTCTTGGTTATTTGTTGAATTTCTGACCAGGAAGAGCCGTTCTCTCTGCCAGCATGATTCCAAATGCAGGTAATTTTCTGCAGTTCGTTTAGCTTGTGGGAGCCGTTCAGAGCAAGCTGGGCTGAAACCAGCAGCTTTGCACCCTCCGCACTTCTCCGAGGTTCAGCTCTGCCCAGGTCGGGCACCTCTTCTGGCTTCTCCTGGCCAATTCCTGCCGGGAAATGCCACGAGTGCTGCTCCCGGTTAATTCCAGCATCTCCGTGCTCGGAGCTTTGCTGGCGGCTCCCACGTGGGGAGCGGGGATGGAGCCGCCTCGGCGCGATGGGGAGGGATCTCTGCCACCTCGGAGGGCTCCATCCCGTAGGAGAGGAAGGTGCATAAATTAGCGCGAATTACCGAGCTGTTAAATTGCACTCCTTCATGAAATATGTTTATTTTGTAGCCAAAAGAGGACTCGCTAAGCTGGCTTCTTTGCCTTTGCAGAAACTTTTGCTTTAATCATGTAGAGGTTATTGTAACCTTGGTAATCACGGCATAATTTAGGAAGGTGAGAGGAGCGCTGCCTCCCGCCACAATGGGAAAGCAGGGTGTTGTTGAACCTCAGAAGAAAATAGGATTGCTGGCCTCCAGCTGGGCTATGGCACACAACCACAGGCTAGGAAAAGAGTCCGGATGCCTGTGGCAGGTGTAAGAAATTTGCAGGTGGCTTAACAAAGAGGCCTGTAACTGCTGGGAACCCCTGGCTTCTGAGGTCATCTCCTCCCTTCTGGCAGGAGGAAGGGCAGGGAGCAGAGGCCACGCAGCGGGGCGTGCATCTCACAGCCTCTGCTTTGCTCTTTAAATCGCTGGTGACGGCGCTGTCCCAGGGGCCAGCTCGCTGCTCGGGCTGTCTCCAGCACCCTTTGTCCCTCGGGTAATTCCCTGTGCCTCTGCAAACAGAGCAGAAAGGGCATGAGCCCCTCTGCGGTCCCCCCGCTGCAGCCCAGCTCGCTGATGCCAGCAGATGCGGGCAGAGAGGGTGCAGTCGGATGTAACGTGGGATATTGGCCCGGGCTGGCAGCAGGTTCCCACGAGAGCTATTTATTGCTGGACTTCTCAGCCCCAGAAGCGATGACTTGGAAGGAAAGGTTGGGTTAATTTGAAAATAGGTCAACGGGATGTAAAGATAAGCCTGCAGTCATCTGAATTCAGAGAGCCTGCCCCGCGCTCGGGAAGGGAACGCGTCCCCTGGTTGATTGAAGTACCTACAAGGGGAAAATAGCAGGACAAGAAGCTGCTGTAGATTTATTCTGGAGTGGGCACAGCTGGCGGAGGCAGCTGGCGGAGGGGGAAGCTCAGTGCTCGCGTCTGCCGGCATCGGAGGCGATGTGAGCCCTCGTGGGAAGTGAGAGCTGAGGAAGCCAGCCGTGGGGATGCATCTCGGAGGGGAGGTTTCTGCAGGAGCAGGACCGGGATCGAGGGTTTCTCGAAAACAAACCTCCTGGCTGAGCTCGCTGAGAAAAAAAGGCGTTTGTGCTCATCAATTTTATTTGCGTAATTTCAAGCGCCATTAATGGTACACGGCACGAGGAAAAATCGCGGAAATTTCACTCCAACCATGAGTGAAATTGGGTTTAGTAGAGAATTAGTTGACTTAACTGGCAAATGATGAAAGGTTGAATAAAGAATGTTTAAATAAGGAGGAAAGGGGGAAAAAAAATCCCACCACCTAGGAGGTGTGGCCTGCATTTGCATGTTTGGAATATTAAAATCAGTGGTTCAGAAGTGTTGAGAAAGGATAAGTAAGTGAGAGAGAGATGCTCTGCTTCAGAGCCACCAGCCCTGCCTTCAGGGCTGACTTGGAGCATGAGTGGACGTGGCCAAGTCACAAACATCTAGGGAGAGGTGGCAGGGCTGGGCCAGCCCCATGGTTCGTACCCAGGGGGAAGTCTGCAGAGGCTTCGGCACGAGCTGCGCTGCCTCCTGCAGCCCCTTGTCAAGCCTGGTCAGGGCTTTGCTCAAATCCTGGATGATTCTGAAACAAGGGAGCTTGTGTGATGCGTCCGAGCTTGTGGCATCTAGCTGGGATGCGTCTCACAGGCAGCCTCGTTACAGAACGCATGGCATGGGTGTGCCTGAAGAGAAGTGAGCTGGTTCGGTTAAATGCAAGGTTTGCTCACTTCCACAGCTGCACATGCGTTGGTGCAAGCCAGCACTGCTGCCAGGCTCGGGGCAGGGGTGCCTGCAGCCAAAACTCAGGGCTGGGTTGAAGGGCAGAGGTGCAGAGGGCTCGGGGAAAGGCACGGCCCGGTTTCCCTAACCCCTGAATACACATCGCTTGATGCCCGAGGCAGAAGCAGCGTGTAGGCAAGCAAATATGGCATTTACTATTGCATCTCTATTAAATCCTGGGGATTTTTAGTGGCTTTAAAATTCCCTTTCTCCTCCATGCATAGAGCAGCCAGGCCATGCCCTGTTGGTCCAGCCAGGTGCTCCACTTGCAGCCTGTTCCCAGCCCAGCTCCAGGACCGCATCCTGCCCGCCCTGGGGGGCACTGGGGCAGCATCCCCCGTCGGGAGCAAGCATCCCTGCCCCTGCGAGGCTGGGTCACCTTGCTGCCCTATTTATCTCATTGAGGTGGCTCGCGGAGGTGAGAGCCTTTCTATTCCTGCCATCTTCCCAATCTGCTGCGTCGTGTAAAATTGCCCATAAAAGTGATAAAAGTGCAGCTTGTTTCCCCTGCGGCTGACCCGGCCGCTCTGCCCGGAGCTGATGCTGATATTCCTTGTGACAGGAGCAGCGAAGCAGTTGCAGACACAGCTCTTTGCCTTAAATTAAAAATCTGTGCTTTCCCTGGCTTGGGTGAGCGGTGTGATTCTGTGGTTACTCACTTTCTGGAGTCGCAGGGGTGCTCAGGAGTTTGGGACGGCCCTGCTAGGGCTGCAGGGGGCATGCTCAGTTGTGGAAGGAGAAACGTAGAGAAATTAAGAGAACCCATGAGAGAGGTAGAATGAAGGCTTCAAAGCCTGGACACATAAAAACCAGCTGCATCTTTTATTCCTAAGAAAAGGGAGAATACCTATAGGGGTGGGTGGGAAAAATTCCCATTTCCAACCACGTGTTAGGTGTTAGTGTTTTCTTCTGGGCTCCTCGCTAATTCCTAACGTGTATTTGGACATGGGAGCCCTGAAGGAAACAGAGCCAGACATCTCAGCAGTCAGAAGCCAAGGGCAGGGTTTCCAATGGTGCTGGGCTCAGCTTTGCAAAATACAACAAATATTTCCCCCCGATAGAAGAACTGAGGCAGAACAGGGGCTGCAGCGTGGTGGGAGTCGGGCAGGACCCGGCTGGACCAAATGGCCTCGGCATTTTTATTTTTCTATTTTTTTTGTGGATGTTTTTGTTTCACAATGATGGAGGAGTCAGTGTTTAGGAGGAAAAAGGCACAAGAACATTGCCACTGAGGGGCGGATCGCTTGTATTTCTGAGCAAGCTGGCACTCTGAAATCACACGTACATGTTGCAAGGATTTTTGAGAAACCTGCTGAAGTTGGAAGGTGTCACTTTTTTTTACTGAGGAGGAAACGTGGTCCAGACAAGCAGATGGGCTGTCAGGCTGACATCCGTGGTACACTTAATGGAACAGCTTTGGGGAGAGGGATTCATCAGTTCACAGAGGTAATTGAAAATGGAAGGAGACATGCTGCAGGTTTACCAGCCATGTATCATGCCAGATTAATCACATTGCACGTTGGCGGCAAGGTAACTGATGATCTCGATAAAGAGATTGCAGTCGATCTAGTTTATCTGGGTTTTCAGAGCGCGCCTTATCCACTGCAGGAGGGAAGAGGGGCTGAGAAGGGTTATTTTAAGGAACTGTCTGAAAATCCCCGGCAATGGCACTGAATGAGACCCCCGGTCCGACTGCCTGGCTTTGTGAGCTGTTCCTTGGATGGGACAAAAAGTCGGAAATATTAATAAATGTAGCCAAAATTCAGGGGCAGGCAGAGGGGAATGTGAGGGTCCTGTGGGACATGGTCAGTACCTGCAAGGGCTGGAGAGATGTGCACAGTCTGCATGGGATGGATTCGGGACCAGTGACTAAGCTGGAGAACTTGGGGGCACAGAGGATGTGAAGGACGCGGTTGTGCAAGTCTGTTGGTGCTGATGTGATCACCAAGAAAGCAAATAAAACCTGGTGTTTTCAACATGAGGCCAGTCCTGTAGGGCTAGGGGAGCAAGTGTGTCAGATGAGATGCTGGTAAGCTCTTGCTTCTTGCTCTGCAAAAGCTTTATCATCTGTGTGTGTGCAGCAGAAACTTGGCTGGAGCGGGTGTGAAGATGGGGAGGGAGCAGGACTCCCCCAAACCTCTGACTTTTTGGCCCAGAAAATGAAGGCTGGGCAGAGAAGTGCTATTTTCCTGCCTTTGCAAGCACTGAGAGAGGAGCTCCAGCCTCACCTCACCTTGCACAGGGAGCTCTTCCTGGGGACAGATGTGAGGAGAAGACTGTCCCCGAGTCCCCAGGGCACGAAGACAACGTGGAGAATGTGGAGCTGGCTGATGACCCTTCCTAAAGCCCTGTGAGGGATGTGCATGCGTGTTGTTTGGAGCTGATCAGCCCCTCCTGGTTCTCTCCAGCAATTTAGGGGTTCCTCCGGGAAGAGGAAACTGTCCCTTGACCAACCCTCTGCCTTTTGACCTGATCTACACCGACTACCACGGTCTCCAACAGATGAAGCAGCACATGGGCCTCTCCTTTAAGAAATACAGGTAAGCAAACCCCTTCTTTCTCCACCTCTCCTTAATTAGTCAAGCAAAGGCAGGTGCTGATGACCTTGAAGGACAACAGGCGACGAGAGATGCTGCAAAATTCATCATCACCTGGCTGCTCTGTTGCAGGGGCTGAGCCATGAGGTCTCCATCACCACTTCTGCCCCCAGCCCAGCTCTGCCCTGTGGTGGGGCAGCCGAAGTCCTGTCGGGGCAGCCTTCCCTCCCCAGGAGCCCCTGGCCTCATCCAGGCACTTTCTCCCTTTGATGGCAGCTCGGATTTTTGCCTGGCTTTGCCAGCCACCACCATGCTGTAGTGACACGAGGGGGTCTGCTCGCTCCAGAGCCTCACATATTTTTTAAAAAAAAAACTCATTAGAAGAGTCTGAACTGGGAGAAAAACCCACAACCTTATGGATGTCTGCGGCATGTGTGTGCCTCCAGGCTGCAAGCCTGCGGGCATGGGTTGCTGTGCCACAAAGGGAGCGGGAGCCTGTTGTGTCTGCGAGAAGCAGAGCCCTGGCCCTGGCTCCTTCAGCATCAAGACAAATGTCATCATCCCCTGGTATATCACCAGGCAGGAAAATATGCGATTTAATTTAGTGCTGATAGTTCTGCTATTTATTATGTTTTCTCCCATCTCTTCCACTATCCTGCACAATTTTATTAGAGAGAAAAATGACAAGCAATGTTATTGCTTTTATTATAAATGCATTTGCTCTCACATTCAGCTTGTTTTTCTCTTCCGCGGTTTGATGTTTCCCTTTCTCTCCTCGGTCCTGTGCTGGTAATGCCTGCCTCAGCATTCCTGGGATATTGGGAAAAGCATCAGCGAGCCTTCAGGACGCGCACCGTTCTGGAAAACAACGGGGAGAGAAAACGCTGCGGTGGGAAATAGCTCCTGAGGCAGGCGTGGGGACGTGACCGTGTCCTGTCTCCTCTCCCAGGTGCCGCGTCCGAGTCATCGATACCTTTGGGACGGAGCCAGCCTACAACCACGAGGAGTACGCCACGCTGCGCGGCTTCCGCACCAACTGGGGCTACTGGAACCTGCACCCCTCCCAGTTCATGACCATGTTCCGTAAGCTGGGGACCGGGACCCATGGGGGTGATTTTTGGGGCTCGTAGGTGCCACAGAAGCAGCTCTGACCTCCTTTAGAAGGTGCTGCAGGGACGGTGCTCGTCCTCCCTGGCTGTGCTCCTGCTCCCCAAGGCATCCGGGTGGGCGCTGAGCCCATCGTGGGGCACCGCAGCCCCCGGTGCCTCTCTTGCTGCAGGAACATGAGATGGAGGAGAGGTGGCTCCAGCACGCTGCCAGCTCCCATGGCACAGTTTGGTTTGCAGAGCACGGTTTTTCCTCAGCTGGGATTTTCAAGGCAAGAGGCAGCCCAGGGGCTGGATTTACCTGATTTACCTGATAAGCCATGCCGTGGGAGGGAGCTGTGCTCCTCTGAGCCGAGCCTGCTGACCCACTGGGTGCTCGGTGACTCAGAGGTTGATTTTCCCTGGCTGGATAAAACCCATTTAACAGCCTTAAAAATGCCTTATGTTTTAAAGAGCCCCTTGAGCAGTTGCCAAACCTTTATTTTTTGAGGTGTTCTCCTGGGATTTCACATCATTTTTCCTCCAAGCTCCGCCAAGGTGCTGGAGCTGGGCTCGTCTCAGCCCCACAAGGTCCGAGCTGTGTCTGTATTTCGGTGTCCGCAGCTCACACCCCCGACAACTCCTTCATGGGCTTCGTGTCGGAGGAGCTCAACAAGACGGAGAGGCAGCTCATCAAGTCCAACAAAGTGGGCAGCATGGCGGTGGTGTACGGGAAGGAGGCCAGCATCTGGAAGGTGCGTGTCCTCGGGCGCTGGGGCCACCATGCATCTGTAAAAAAACATCCTTCTCCCATTCATAGGGGGTACCGAGCTCTTGGTATGGGCTCTGCCTCTCCCCCTCTCTCTTCCAGAGTTGTTTTCCCTTCCAGAGCTTGAAAAACAAGGAGCTAACTTTTGATTTTGTGTGTTGTTTTTTTCCCTCCCCCTTTGTGCACCGCTGGGGATGTTCCAGCTGCAGGTAGGGTGCTGCACTCCGCTGCCGTCCCGTGTTACCTCTGTGCGCTGTCTGGGGGGAAAAACGTTGTGTTTGCCTCTTGTTTGCCCCAAGGTGGATGGAGGGGGGGGGGGGGTGGGTGGCTGCATCTGCCCCCATACCTGGCTTTCCACATTGGCAGCCCTGGAAATCCTGGGGCAGGGGGGAGCCGTGGTGAGCCAGGATCTGGCTGCACCATGCCACCTCCTCCTGCCCATGGGTTTGTGGCTTTGCCATCGTGCCCCCCGTCCATCCCTTGCCCCTCTGCCCTGTGTGTGTTACAGGGAGAGGTGAAGATGTTTTGTCACCTCATTCGACCCCTCCCAAACCTCTTCTTGTCCAGAAGCTTCCTTTGAGCTTGGTGAGGTTCATCTGGGAGGGGATTCAAGACAGTTAAAATCACTGTTTGCCTGCCTCCTTTAGTGCTACAAACATTTTCTCTTTTGGCCAGAATTAACAAATAATATCCAAGCCCTCCAACAGCACATTGGGGTTAGATCGTGCTCAGCGGAGCTGGGTCTGGTTCTCCCCACCGGTGATGCTCAGCGGTGTTTTACCCCCATCTCCCCGAGCCCTTTGTGGCCAGGATTGCACCCCGCAGCCTTGTCTCACCAGCAATTGCTGCTTGGCTTCTTTCCTCTGTATGCAGCGCTGGTTTTTAGCCTCAGAGAAGTCCAGGACTACGCGGCTGAGGGCAGAAATGCCGTGTTCAGAGAGGCTTTAAGGCAACGTGTGGAGTTTTCTCAAATTCCCCGTTTATACCTCCTGATTCCCTCCCAGTCTGCTCCTTAGGGGCTTATCGGGGCCCTGGAATAAGCTGAAAGCACAGCATCCGAAGTATGGTCCCTTTGTGTTTTTCTGAGGAAAAAAAAAAAAAAATCTGCAGCAGAGAAATTGTTAAAATGGAAGGCTGCTTCAGAGAGCAAAAGCTAGAAAGCCTCTAAAAGAAGAAAAATGATGACCCTTTTGATTTTCCAGGTAGTAAAACAGGCTGAGGGATTAAACCCAAGTGAGAACATCCTGGGGACTTGTTAGGTGGAACGAGGCCATTAACAAGCCCTGGCTTTGCAAACCTCCCCCTGCCTCCACTCATCTGTAATTCAGCAGCTCCGGCACTAAAGCTGCCTGCGGACACTGCGGGGAAAGCCAGGCTTGGGGTGCTGGCATTCATGGCATGTTTTGGGCTGCTGGATTCTGGGGATCCCTCCCCTAAATAAGTGTCTTGAGGGATCAGGGGAGGAGGAGGGGGTATGAGTTTTGCCCTTCCTAAAAGGGTTGGGGGTGGCTTTGGTGGTTTGGGTGTTCCAGGTGAGTGGTTTCGGACCTAAATCTCACCCATCCCAGGGGTTTGGGGGGTCAGACCTCCAAATTCTTGCATCACTCCTCCGCAGGGCAAGGAGAGGTTCCTGGCCATCCTCAACAAGTACATGGAGATCCACGGCACGGTGTACTACGAGACGCAGAGGCCGCCGGAGGTGCCGGCCTTCGTGAAGAACCACGGGCTGCTGCCGCAGCATGAGTTCCAGCAGCTGCTGCGGAAGGCAAAGGTGGGCGACCCTCGAGGTCTGCTGCAGCCCCTCGTTAAGCAGGCCTTGAGAAATGAGCTCTAATTAAAGGCGAGGGCGGCGGGGGGAGAGCCCCGTGTCTGCTCGCCTCCCAGGCTCGCTGTCAGCTGGGCTAATTACCCAGGAGCGGAGCAGAGCACCTAATTTCAACTCAAGACGTGACTGACGAGTTTCTCCTCCTCGCAGACGGAGTGCAAAATTTCTTGATTAATTAATTTCTCGCTCGGGCTTTTTTTTTTCTTCTTCTTCCCGTCGCCTTGGTAAAAAGAAATGGTGAGGTGCAGGGTGCTGGCACAGTGCCCCTGGGTCCCCAGCGTCTCTCCATGCAGGACCCATGGTGGTTGCAGCCACTGTGGGTGATCTCTGAGGCTCCCATTGATGAGAACGCCCCGTTGTCTTGTACCAGTGGGCTGGGAGCCACAGAGCATCCATCTGACCACGAGGGGAGTTTTTAACACCTTTAAGCTACGGGGTGTTGAACCACATGGCGCTACTGTAGTGGCTCAGTAGCAGCACGGGATGCTGGTGGGTTATTCAGGAGCCTTTCCATGGGGCTGGCGTGCCAGAGACCAGGGCAGCTCTAGCTCACATCGCCCGGGTTTGCTCCTTGCAGCTCTTCATCGGCTTTGGGTTCCCCTACGAGGGCCCTGCCCCGCTGGAGGCGATCGCCAACGGCTGCGTGTTCCTGCAGGCGCGCTTCAACCCCCCGCACAGCTCCCTCAACCACGAGTTCTTCCGCGGGAAGCCGACGTCGAGAGAGGCAAGTGTGCGGCATCGTGTTCAGCCAGACCAGGGGAAAAATGGTGCTAAACTGATTTTTTTTTGGAGAGGTTTCCTCCGAACCCTCAGGTGCGGAAGTATTCAGAGTGTTTGGGTGGAAGGGGCCATGCTGAGGGCTGCAAAGGAGAGTGTGGTGTGGGAGATGCTTGCATACCCCCAAACCCTGTGCCAGTTCCCTTCTGATCAGGGCAGATCCACGCACAGCTCTCCTGGACAGGGTCTGGTGCTCCTCTGCAGCCTGAGCCCAGCGACTCCCCCTTGGTTCTGCAAAATGAGAAGGATGCCGGGACCTCAGCATTGCTGCAGGGGGACGCAATCCCTCCCGGGCTTGCCTGTCGCTGGGAATTTAATCTGAGCGAAGCAGGAACTCTTTAAAAGTTAAAGGCTTGAGAAAATTGCCTCTTTCATTATTAATGAAGTGGATAATGCAGCGCTCGCTCCCCGCGCTCAGCCTAGCAGTGGCTGCCGTGTGCCCGGCGGCTGGGCCACTCTGTCCCCAATCGTGCCTGTCCCCACTGGCTGCCAGGGCTGTGAAATGCCCCAGGGTGGTCACACAGGAGGGGAAGGAGGTCAGGCAATCTGCTGGGGAAAAAAAGGGAAGGGAAAGCAAGCTGGGGAAGAAACTGAGGAGTGTGCGTGGCTCTCTTCCTCCTCCTGGCAGGTTTTCCTGCTCTGTGATGCTCCCCAGACCAGCTCAGCATCCTCTCTCTTCCTGTCCCACATGGAGATCTGGGGCTCTGGCTGCCTTTCAGCAACGTGGGGCTGGAAAGGCAGTGTCAGAGGTTTAAATAAAAGAGGCAAGTTCCCCAAAAATTGCCTGGTGAGGGAGAGGTGGGTGGCGGTGGGGTACCAATGAGTGGCTTCCTGCAGCATTGGGGCAAAGCAGCTGCCAGCACTGCCTTCTGGTGCCAGCCTTTGATGGGGATGGGTTTTGTCTCTGTCATGTTTCTGGAGCTGGCAAACCTGAGAGATGTGTCTGTTTTGCCCCTCCACTCCCACAAATGTCTCAGGTCAAGGTTAGGTTTTACCCGAGTTGTAGGGATGGGGACATTCGAAGCTGCTCGGCACTTTTGGCACTGATGGGAATGAGGCATCCCAACCCAGCGGGAATTTTAGGGCATCAGCCTAACGCTGGGGAGCAGCTGGGCTCGGAGGAACTGCTCTCTTCCCGGCACATCTCCATGTGCAGAGGCTTAAAACCAGACGCGGCTGAGCCGGCGGCAGCCTGCTCCTCTCTGCTGGTGTGGCTGCGGGTGCTAGACAGCAGCGCTGCTTCTGGCAGGGACTGCACAAAAACCAGCTCACGTTGCTGCGTTGCAGGTGTCCTCCCAGCACCCATATGCCGAGGACTTCATTGGGAAGCCCCACGTGTGGACTGTCGACTACAATAACTCCGAGGAGTTCGAAGCTGCTATCAAAGCAATCATGAGGACCCAGGTGAGGCTCGGAGAAAGGGCTGGGGCGATCACCGATGGTTTGCAGGACTTAGAGCAGCGGTGCTGCTGGTGGCTGGCTCTCCCTTTCGAGCATGAGGTGCTTTTCCCTCCTGGCTTCCCCTCTGGGATTATTTGCACGTGCAAGGCAGCAGCCCTGACCTCCTGCAGCCTGCTCCTTCTGCGGCTGCCGGGCAGCTCACGGTGCTGCTCACCTTGGTGCGGGTCAGATGGAGCAAGGCAGTGCTGGGGTGAGGGAGATGGGGTTTGGGACCAGGAGGTGGCTGGAGATGCACGGCAGTGGTGGTACCTGGCATCAAGCAGGGAAACTTGGAGAGCATCTCCCTGGGAGCTGCAGCCCTCTGTGCCTGCCGTTCCCCCATTTAGCTCTTTGTTGGGACCAAGCAGATCGATAGGAACAGCCCCAGGATTGGCCTCTGTAAAGGACGAAGGGCAGGAAAGAGAGAGGGGCGTGCAGGGGGTCCTGCAGGAAGGCAGAGCGCCCACTGCAGCGGCGCTGAACCACACTGCTGCAAATATTTGCCTCCCGTGCTGGGGCCCTTCCAGCACCGAGCCTTTCCAAATTCGTAAAGTTGGTTTTCCAGGAGGGGGAGAAGTGTTGGTCTGTCCCCTTGTGATAGCGATGTGCTGCTGAGATGCGGCTGGGCTTTGGGGCTCACGGGGTGGGATTTCAGAGGGTGCTGGGGGTGATGCTGGCCAGGGGGTGACCGCAGGCTTTGCAGGTCCCCAGTTTGTTGGCGAGGTCACCAACAGAAACGGGCGTCTTTGCTCCTCCTGGTGTAACACAAAGCAGACACAGACGTGCTGGTAGAAACCCAGCCTCTTGATCTTACCAGGCTGAAACACAGCAAAGGTCCGTGTCATCGCTGCCTGTCCCTGCACGAGAGGCACCAGTGCCTGTACCAGCCTGGGGACCTCGGCCAGCTGACAGTCACTGCCCAGCTCTGTCACCTCGTCACTGCAGCCGCTGGTGACCGTCACGGCTCTTCATCTCCCTCATTTTCCCTAAGAGTCTGCAAAGAACGAACAAAACCGACTTAGGAAAACATTTTGTCTTTTTGCGCATGCATTACGGGATCTTGATTAAAATGAAATTAAAAATAATTCCATCCTTGCTGCCGTGCCGCCAGGCCAGCTGTCGGCGTGCACCAGCGGCAGCGAGCGACCCGGTGCCATCTGCTCCGGGGCGATGCTCCAGGGTGTGCAGGAGAGGGGGAGAGGCGTTGGAGAAATGAAATAGAGGGGTCCAGGGCTGCCCTGCCATCAGGGGCATTAAAAAGGGAGAATCAGCATTAAGTCAGGGGGAAATGCTGGATTTTGGGGTGATCCGGTCCCTGGGCAGCTGTGTCATGATGAAATGCAGATTGAATATGGACTGGGTAATATAGAAGGTTAATGGTAAGCCCAGGGTTTAAAAAGGGAAAAATAAAAAAGGGATTTTAGGAAGTTCTGCCGCAGGCTGATGAGTTCTGTCACTAGTTTTCTTCCGTTCCCACGTCAGCTGTTCATGCAAATGCAGTTGCGGTGCAGTCACAACACATCCTTCCTCCCTCCCTTAATTAACATTCCTTACCTTGCCGAACAGCTGCCGGGAGGCAGGGGAGCACGGAAAACGTGGGCACGAGGCTGGGCCTGACGGGCAGCGTGGGGGTGCTGGGGCCACGGGGTGGGAGCCCGGGGCCGGGCACTGTGTGGGGCTTTCTGTGCCTTCCCCATTACAGTGCGACACCCGCGCTGGAAATAGGGCTTCGCGGCCCTATTAAATTAAATCTTGAAGGGGAGCAGGGACGGAAGCTCAGGCTGCCTCCCAAAACCAAGGAGGTCCTGTCCGCCAAGAAGGGTGCTGGGATAATCCCACAACACACCTCTGCTGGTTTGTGTTTTGGGGTTTTTTTATACGATCTATAAATCCTCCAGAAGCAGAGCAGGGACCAAGCATGAGCAAGTGCTTTGTTATTGTTGTTGTTTTTCTTTCTTTCTTTCGTTTCTTTTTTTTTTTTTTTTTTTTTTTTTTTTTGTTAAATGGAAAGGTCTGCAATGCTAGAGACACTGTCAAGGCAATTAAGTCTAAAATTGACCTACCTCACAGGTTTAAAAGCCCCATTATGGGCTTTGGCTTCAGGAATCCCTTGGTATCTTGTCTTTAAAGTAATGTTTGTTACAGCAGGAAATTAAAACAAATGTCTTAGCGGCAGGAGCGGGCGGTTCAGTGCTGCTGCTCTCAGTCAGGTAGGAGGAACAGTTTTTCCTGGCTCCTTTTCTCCCCAAGGCAAAAACGGGACGTTGTGTCATCCGAATATCTGGCGAATTTGTCTTTTGGAATAATGACCACCAACTTATTATTTTTCACTGGAAATATTTCATTTCAACGTTACCGAAATGAGATGATGTGTTTTGGTTTCCCATCTGCATGGCTTTGTCTGAAAATGCCCCGCTCGTGTATTGAAAGGGAGGCTTAGATCCAAAATGATGCATTTCCCTTTGCCTCCCCAAACAAAACAGATTGCCTGACCTGAACCAATGCATTTTTCTCCTTGATGGGTGGAAACACTGGAAATTGAAATCCGACCTGAAACTGATTTTATTTTTTCCTTTTTTTTTTTTTTTTTTCTTTTTTCCCATCGTGACACTGAAAGATCACTCATCGCACACCTTTGGCTTTGCAGCTTCAAGGCAGGTCTTGGTAAAAATATTTTCCAGAGGTGAAGCTGGGGAAGCTGCGAGGTCTCCTTTGAAGTGCCTCCATAAGAGTCCTCATGTGGGGTGCTGGGACCAGGGGTGCTGGGACCCCTCGAGGGGCTCAGGAGGTGCCGTCAGCAGCAGGGAGGTGGCAGCAGTCCCCAGACAGCGACGCTGCAATCGCCGCGGGCTCCACCTGCCCTGCAAATAGCGGAGTTGAGATGCAGCAGGCATCCTTCTCCGTGAGCCAGCCAAGGTTTGCTGGAAGGAAAAAAAAAATCCGTCTTGCCAGAGGTTTGAACCAGGGCTCGGACGTGGCTCGGGTGTGCGATGCCTCTTTGTACGAGGCAGCACCCGCTGCGGGTGGCCCCTTTGGAGCTCGTCCCACGGTGGATCCCCCATTGCTCCCATCCCCGACCTGGCTGTAAGGAGGACTCAGAGCATGGCAGCCCTAAACCCACCAAACCCATAGAGCAAACCACTGCCCAGGAGGCCGAGGAGAGAGAAAAACATGAGACAAGTTGCCCTCCCGGAGAGGTGATGCCATCCTGGGGCTGGGGGCAAGGAAGGGAGAGGTTTCCATGCGCGGTCATTTCCTCGGCCTTCAGCTTCTTCCCCTGTCAAAACCAGTCCCCGCGCAAGCAATTTAATAGACCCAATATTCTGGTGTAGCGAAGGGAGAAGGCTTCATTATATTAAAGTCAAACATACAGGAATATAATGGAAAATTATACATTTCAGACTATGCTTGAAAGAGTGGCGTATTAAACATCACCGCCAAAATAGCTGGTTAAAGCGTTCCCAGCCTGCTGCTACGTGCCGGCAGACGATTGCATTACTTTTCTCCTTATTTCTCTGGTGACGTTTGGATTTATTTTTTTCCTCTTTTGTTCCCTTTGCACCCAAGGAGGCTTATTCCCTTCTCCAGCTCTGAGATTCCAGAGCGGGACTGTAAAATTCCCAAAGTGCCTTCGCACCTTGCTCTGGCCCTGGGTTCCCCAGCGATGTGTGCAGGGAAGGGTGGCAGAACCCATCCCCACCGGGACCCCTGTGGCCCCCAAACCTCGTGCTGTGGGGTGGGGGTGATGGGGTGACCCCCCCCCCCCCCAGCCCTGCCTGCCTCCATCTCGGAGCATCCCGCAGGGGAGAGCCCGAGCTCCCGGCGCGGGGAGCAGCATTAACGCCGTGGCTGTCAAAGGGAGGCCAAGCCTGTCAGGTTTTAATTAAACAATTATCTTCCCGAAATTGGCATTTTCCTGCAGTTCTGGTGGTGGCAGCGGAATTTTAATGAGCGTGGGTGAGGGGAGGCAGGGACAGTGAGAGCTTTCGGGGTAGCCCTGGGGCGGTGGGCACGCTGTGTGGGGGCTGCATCCCATTGGTCATACCGTGCCCTGCAGGCATGGTGTTTTGGGGGGAAAGAGGCTGTTTTACAGGCTTTATCTGCAAAGCTGCATCCTGAGCAAAGCTCCCCAGCTGTGAGCACAGCGCTGGTGATGCTTTGTAGTTGAGCAGCCCCAGATCTGCACCTGGCAGCCCCAAATCCACTCCAGGCAGCCCCCAGCCCTGCTTGGGCTTCCTGCAGCAGCGCCGTGCTCTGTGAAGGACTCGGCCCCATTTAACTCAACACTGATTCAGAGGCAGGGTCGGTGCCTGCCAAGGTGTCAGCCCCGATTACGCTGCACACCTGTAATGAGACAGAGCAGCTGCGATTTCCAGCCTTGCCAAGATCTCAGGTGGGATATTTGTGGAGGGGAGATGCTTAGAGAGATCTTCTTGGCAGGCTGAGCCTTTTGAGCTCGGCTTTGACAGGTACTTCAAAGGAGACAGCTATTTTGGATGCGCAGAAGTAGGAGAAGCAGTGTTTTCCGGCTGAACTATCTTTGGGGTATTTTTGCTGCTAATCCAGCCTTCGCACGAAGCTCAGCAGAGATGCGCAGGGGAAGGAGGGGGCTCCAGTACCAGCCCCTTCCCGCACCAAACCCCATGGGGGGGTGATAAGGTGACTCCCCCCCAGGGGCTGGGGGTGCTGTGGGGGCCGGGACGCAGAGGGGGGAGCCGATTTCCACACCGGGATGCGAGGGCAGCTCTGGGGGAGGGAGGTGCGATGTGGAAAAGCGAGCGAAGAGCAGCAGCGTTTTGTAACCCACGCTAAAAATACCCCGGAGTGCTGCTGGCTCTGCACAAACAGCAGGACGGGGCTGGGGGAGGCGTTTGCTCCTTCGTGGAGTGAGGACCCATCCCACAGCCCCTCTGTCCCCATGTCCGACACGCCGACCACCAGCATCTCCAGGGCACCGGGGAAATGCCCCTGAAAATGGTGGGGAAACTAAGGTGGAACAAATCTACTGAGCTCCTGGAAACTTTGTTGGGCTGGAGGTGTTCAAGCTTTCATTTGGAAGTGACTTATTGTGTTAAACTGATTTTATTTTGCAGTTTTATTTTACAAACAACACCAAAAAAAAGACAATAGAGCAGGGTGACCTCATTTTAACCAATGTGTGGGTCAAACCCCAATGAATCCTCCACCCTCTTTCTCTCAAACACTTTCTTGCTTGCCAAGTTTTTGCAGCCCTAGGTCTTTGCTGTCGTAGTTTTCATCCAAATTGGATTGAAGATTTCCAAGCTGAGGTCCCAGCCCCAGAGGGGGGCTGATTCCTGTGGTGCCTTTGTGTGGTACTTGCTATTTTTAGGAAAAGGAGATGGATTAATTCAGGAACTGGATGATTTTCTTCTATACCCTTCTGCTCTGGTGGTAGATGGAGGGGCAGGAGTATTACCCACTTGGCAGGGAGCACATTTGTGCTGGATTTCCCCACTGCTCCTGTGCTCTCCGGCCCGGAGACGGCTGGGACGGGCGAGCTTTTCCCTCTTGCTGCAGCGCTCTGCTCTTCCCCTGCACAGGTGGACCCTTACCTGCCTTACGAGTACACCTGCGAGGGGATGCTGGAGCGGATCCACGCCTACATTCAGCACCAGGTGGGCACCATCCCTGTTCTGCTGGGGAAGGGACCCCAGCCCATGGAGGCTCCTGGGGAGGACACCAGGAGCTGGGTGCAGGAGATTTGTCATGAGCCAAGATGCTCGGGGGCTGGCGGAGGGAAGCTGGGGGTGCGGGGATGAGGCAGGGGCAGGACTTTGCTGCTGCAGAGCTTAGGGCAGCACTGGGAGAGGAAGGGCTGGCTGCCACCTTCATCTCCCCAGCAGGAGATGGCATCCACGCGGGCAGGGCAGGAGCCCTCCACCCACAGAGCCACCAGCAGCCTGAGCGTCCTGCCATGCCCCCATCCCCACCCTTTCCCTTTCCCTTTGGGCACTGACCTGTTGCCTTCCCTCCTAGGATTTCTGCACCACGACGTCTCCTCCTCCGCCTCCCAGGGCCAAGAGCCCTGCTATGCAAAGCCCCCCGAGCGTGCTGGCCCTGTCCCCCAACGCCACCCACCTGGTGTGGTCCCCCAGCGCCAGCCGGGACCCCCGTGCCTGGCCGCCGGTGGACTCGCTGCAGGTGTGGGTGTCGGACACGCGGCACGCCTGCACCGAGACGTGCCGGCGGCGCGGGCTGGTCTGCGAGCCCACCTTCTTCAGGTTCCTCAACAAGAAGGAGGTGTTCCTCCAGTAAGTCGTGTTCTCCTCCTCGGCATGGTGGTGACGCCCTGGGGGGGCTGCCGGAGATGCTCCCCCGTTCCCCAGGGCTGGCTGCTTTGTCCTGCACCCCCAGCGCCCGTTGTCCCCATGTCGTCCCCCCTAAAACCCCCAAAGCTGAACGGTTTTATCCTTCCCAAAGCAGCACTGGCACTTCCAGGCATGGCACCATCCCTCTCCCACCCCGCTTCTCTCCGCCTGCCACGCGCTCTCTCCCTTTCAGTCTTTTTTTTACGTCTTTCTCCATAAAACTGCCTTTTGAACACACAGCAGTGAAGTTTTAATAGAGTATAAATCTGCCACCGGGCTCCGTGCTGCTCCGTGGACAATTAAGATGCGAGTATTACCATTTCCGTCACGCCGGCCAGGCAGCCAATTTGAGTCCTGGTGACAGTTTTATATGATGAATTAAGCCAGGGCGTGCGTTTCGCTCCGTGCCACGGTGCCTGGAGCCCTGGGGGAGCCGTGGGTGGGCTCAGGG
Source organism: Oxyura jamaicensis (assembly GCF_011077185.1). NCBI lineage: Eukaryota > Metazoa > Chordata > Aves > Anseriformes > Anatidae > Oxyura > Oxyura jamaicensis. The sequence continues at coordinate 4,802,944 of NC_048910.1, read as the reverse complement.
GGCTGGAGGGGAGCGGAGCAGGGGCAGCTCCGGTGCTGGAGCTCCCACAGACGTGAGCCTGGAGCAGGGCAAATCTGGGGTCCTGCTGCTCCTTGGATTCCTGTCCTCATTTTGCTGCTCCGGGCTAGCAGGGGACACCAGGGCATGCATTTGACTCGGGTGTGCTCCCAGGGGACAGTGCCTGCAGGTTGCAGGTGGCCCCCTTGGTCCAGAGGGTATGTAAGGGGTTTTAGTGGGATTTTGCCCATGATTTCCCGAGTCTTCCACGAGGTTTGGGGCGGTCCTCGGGTTGCACAGTTCAGTTTTGTGGTGTTTTCTGCTAGTGGCTGGCATCCATGTCAAGGCAAAGGGTGCCAAGCATCGTGCTCACGGTTCCTGCAGCCAGCAAAGAGCCCACATCTCACCCAGGGAACACCCCAGGGAGGATGGATAGAGAATTAAAGACCCCATAGCAAAGCGCCAGGCAGCCTCCCCACCCGGAGAGTGGGGACCAAAGCCGACCCATGTCTTTTATCTTCGTTCCCAGGCTCAGCATCACCTGCGACAGCACGGAGTACGAGATGAACCATCTCTACCCGGCGGTGGCCGAGAACGTCCACGAGTGCTACCTCCAGAAGGAGCCGCTGCTCTTCAGCTGCGCCGGCCACAACTCCAAGTACCGGCGCCTCTGCCCCTGCCGCGACTACCGCGAAGGACAAGTGGCTCTGTGCAGGGACTGCGTGTGACTCGGCCACGTGCTGCAGCCGGGGGCTTGGTCTCAAAGCTTCTGCAACAGCCGGGCAGCAGGATGGATCCCTCCCGGCGGGACGCGCGCTGAGCCGGGGGTGCCAGGCTCTCGTGGGTTGTTTCGTCCTGCAGCCAGCTGTGAATGACCGTGTCCTGACATTTGGTTTCGTTTTCTTCTCGAGGCGCATCGCCCGTCCGCATCCGAACCCACCCGGACCGTGTTGGGGCTGGGGCAGGGTGGCAGAAAAGGGGGGGGGGGGGGGGGGGGGGCCACCCTTCCCCTCTTCTGGTGATGGGGGTGAGCCACCAGCAGACTGCAGTTTCAGGGTTTTCATCCTCTTGAAGCATCCGAGGTCGTTTTATTTATTTATTTTTTAACCACTCCCTCCCTGACAAGTGGTAAATTAAAGGGGAAACAACACCCAGCCCTTCTGCGAGGAGTTATTGGGCTGCTTGGGGGGGGGGGGGGCTGCAGGGGGCTGCCGGTGCCCACCTTGGCCGGGGAGGACAGAGCCTGAGGATGGGGGCTGTGTTGGGTGGGTTCAAGGAGGGCTGAGCCCGTGATGCCCCCCTAAGAATCGAGGCTGGGGCTGGGGAGGGCAGCCCTGTGGGGGGCTCTGTGGAGGATGCTGCTCTCAGGGGTCCCTCCTTGGTGCCGCTCTCCACCTTGCCAGGGTGCACATGGTTCATCCCTCCAGGGACCGCTGCACCCCAGCCCATGGGGGCACAGCTCCCCATTTGCTCTTTGTTTGAGCAGGGCAGGAAGGAAGAGGTGCTGCAGCTGCTGGGATGAAATATTGGCACGGGCTGAAGCTGGGGGAGGTGTAAGAGCAGCACTGTGCCTGCAGCCCCAAACGCTGCAGCCCCAGGCAGCTGCAGGAGGAGGTGAGCTCCGGGCAAAGATCTTCCAAGTGGCATCTTCGCTTCTTTAACTTCTCCTCGTGCTTGTCATCAGCCTCACTTCAGAGGTGAGCTCAGTGCTGCTTCTGTTCCTCTCCTGGCTGCCCTCTTGCTGGCTTAGCGCTGGCTGCGGAGCCCGGTGTGTTTTTGTAGGGTTGCTCACCAGAGGGAGGTGCGTGTCTGGTGCTGCGGGGTTGGTGCTCAGCCCTCATTCTGCTCAGAAGTGCTGGAGAGGGAGGCTTTGACATCCCACGAAAAACTCACTCCCAGCCTTTCCCTGCGTGGAAGAACTCCTGTCCCAGGCGGAGAGCTGGGCTGTGGTGATACTGGGGAGCATTGTCCCCTCCTGGCTCAAGGTGACTGCTGGAACCAGCAGGATGAGTGCGAGCCCCGTTTTGGCACAACGCTGCTCTCGCCACCCCCGTTCCAGCCCGGGCAGGGGGCACCATGCCGTGCTTGTTAACCTGGGCGAGGTGAAAGCTGGCGCCGTCGCCGTTATCCTGGAGCAATTTGTCACCTTCAGCACGAAATTGCACAGGCAGCCTCCAGCCAGCCGGTGACGCCGACAAGGGAAAGGATTGATTAAGTAATTTTTGTGTCTTGCGGCAAGCGTGTGTATAAATAAAAGCAGAGAGAGGCTCTCCCCGCAGAGCTGAGCAATCCTTTGTGCCTTTCCGTGGCACCTCTCATCCAGGGCTCAAGGCAGCACCTTGCAAACGCCCCCAGGCTATCGCCCAGGCTGCTGCTTGGCAAGCAGGCGGTGATGGTGATCCAGCTCCCAGCGCTGCAAGGACCAAATAGGACCTGATTTATGGGGACCCAAGGGAGATTTAGAGGTCTGGATCCCAAACCTGGCTCGGGACAGCTCTTGTTGCACGGCAGCTCCCAGGGCAGCCGTGCTTTTCTGCTCAGCCGCTTTTAAAGCAGCCTTCACCTCTTGGCAGCTGGGCGCCTGCCTGGTGCTGCACAGCCCCAATTACCCGCTGTCAGCACCGTTTTCTCCGAGCTGAAATAAAAGGAGGCTCGCTCACCTCAGCCGCTGTCACGGTAAATAACGACCTGCCAGGGACCTGCGGGGATCTGGGGCCAGCATCTACATCTGGGTGATGGTCTCGGTGATGCTCCGCTGCTATCCATCAGCCCCGCCGGCTGTCACCCATCCCTGGTGCCACCCTGGGGGTGGATGCTGCTTGGGGAAAAGCCCTTTTTTTTTTTTTTTTTTTTTTTTTTTTGGTAGTCGAGCTGGCTGGAAAAAGGGGCTGCATCACCCCAAAGTGCTGCTGTACTTTGCCCACTGGGGTTTCTGGCCCTGGCTGTGCCCAAGCCATCACTGCAGCATCCCGCAGCCCTCCAGCGCTCTCCCCTCTCTCCCCGTCAGGACACATTTCCACCTGGGTGGGAGACCTGAGCCTGACCCAGGCGTTGACTTCACATTTTATCAAGCAGGAACACAGAAGAGATCTAAAGGGAAGCTGAAGCGCTGCCGTATGAAAGGGATTGTAATTACCACAGCTAATTACGAAGAATAAATCCCCAGTAGGAGGGGTGTGGGGGGGTGGGGTTAGGGTGAAGAGAAACTGTTGAAACCGTGAATAAAATCAAACAATTAAAAATGACGTGAGGAAATGAGGGCTGCTCACCCGGCTGCTGGTGGACAGGGCTGTTCGGCTGAAACCTGGAGCAGGCACAGCGGGGTCTGAGTTACACTGGGACCCAATTCCCCACCCAGCTGCAGGTGCCTGGCCCTATACAGCAGACTGCTGGGGTTCAGTGAGAGATTTGGGTTTCACAGTGATAATTTTTGGGGATGAAGCGGGCGGTGCCTGCCCTGGTGTCCCCAAGCAGCGTCCCGCAGGGCTGCGGACTGGGTGCCTCTCCCTCCCAGCCCCACGTCCTGCCGATGCTCGGCCGCACGGAGCAGCTGTCTGGGCTGTAAATCACCCGGGGACGGAGGTAATAGGGCTGCTCCGCTCTTATCTGGGGCTTTATTAGGAAATCGTTAAGCGGCTTTTCCCTCCCAATCCCCTGCTTATCAGCAGCCCGAGTAAAATGGCAAATTGCATCCCGGTGTGGACAGTCCGGGGAAGAGAAGCCCATTTATTTCCCCTTACGGGTTTATCGCTAGATCAAGAAGCTGCTGAAGATGTAAGCACCGTTGTTTATTTCCCCAGGTGATGGATCTAGCTGCCACACGGCTCCGTTAACCACAGCATGGTGTCTGACAGGGATGTCTAATGGACCTGCGGTCCGGACCGCTGGCTCGTGTATCTCAAGGTCTTGCTTTAATTGAGTCCTGTCTCCCCGGTGTCATGCCTTTTTTTTTAATTATTATTATTATTTTTTGCTTTTTGCGATTTTCCCCCCTCCTTTAGAAGGCCTTCCCAAAATAAACTCATGTATTTAATCTCCTGTCTCTTTCCCTCATCTCTTGCTCCTTTTGGCAAACCCAGAGCCATAAAGAAAGTTAACAAATTGAAAATCTGTCCTCAGCCTTTCCGAGTGAAAAGAGCAGTGAAATCTTTTGCCTTTTTTCTTTTTCCTTTTTTTTTTTTTTTTCTTTTTTCTTTTTTCTTCCTCTGGAAGAAAGAATTTGGGGAGGGGGCGAAAACCCCTTTTGAAGCCGCCGGACTGAGTGTTCCCTTTCTTATCAGATCAAGCAATAATTCCCAGTGACACCTATTGTGGCTTGTTAATGGAAAGCCATTAAAACTCCAGCTCAATACTTTCTCAGGAGAGATAGGGACTGTTCAATACCCATCCCCAGGCAGGCAAAGAAATACCAAGGACCCGCTGACAGCGGCGAGCAGAAGTGCTGAGGCTGCAGCTTCTGCCACCAGCACCTGCGGGGGGGCTGGAGCATCCCCAGCCTGGGCACCGCTGCAGTCTGGCACCCCGATTTTCTGGAAAGGAGGTAAAAATAAAGTTTAGGAGGATGGGGAGAGCTGGAGGAGGATTTGGGAAGGGTTAGGTGTTTCTGTGGGGTGTGATCCCATGTCATGGCCATGCAGTGCAGGTGCCACCGCTGCCTGCAAGGGTGGACAAAATGCGGTGATGATGCCCCCGCTGCCAAGTGCTGGCTTTGGGAAGCCAGGAGAAAAGGGGCTCGAAGCATTCTGCCCCTGTCCTGATGGAGGAAGGCAGCCGGGATCTGAGCCCCATCTCCCCGCAGAGCCGCCGCCAGCCTCTTCCTCTCCATCCCCTTGGGACCTCACCGCCACTGCGCCAGCGCCTCTCACGTCTCACGTCCAGCTCCTGGTGGAGGCCAGAATGAAACAGCGGCTTATTTTTAGCCTGTGCTTGTTTAAGGAGAGCCACCAGACCTATCAGCCTTTCTATAAATACAAGCCTGAAGACAGGAAATAACAATCTGCCCTGATTTGGTTCCTTTCATCCGAGGATTCAAAGCATCCGACGGCATCTCTGAGAAATGAGTGAAGGCTTCGCAACTTGCATGAAAATACAACTATTTGGTTATTTTGCTGAGCTTTGCACTGCAGCCCCTCACTCGCCAGGCCTGATTTGTTCCTAAATTCCCCCAGTTTCATGTCCTCAAGCTCCCTCAAAGGCATTTCTTAGCAAGTTGGCCCGGGAGCGGGCGGTGTTCCTGCAGCTCGCCACGGGGCGCAGCTGGCTCGGTGTCGTCGAGCGTGGGGGGTTTGTTTATTTAATCAATTAATTGAATTAATTAATTTTCATGAGAGTGTGGAGAAAAATAATAGGAACTGCCAGCAGCGCTGATGGCTGTCATGCTGGGCGCGGGGCGGTGGGAGCAGCTGCCTGATCTGCCACCTTGGTTTTATTTTTGCAAACCTGGCCCCCTCCACTTACAGGAGGAAAAAAAAAAAGAGCAGCTGCTGGGGGCTAACCGAGGAGCCCCGCGGGTGGCCCTGCTCTTGGCAGTCTTGGTGTCCTTATGGCAGGGGAGGTGACCCCTCTTCCCTCCCAGCTGTGGCTCTGGACTGGGCTGGGGAGCAAACCCTCCATAAAAGAAATGTGGGAGGCAACGCATTTCCACACTTAATTGACTCCACAGATTAATCCCAATTAAAAGCTGTAATTGGGATTACAGTGGTTAATCAACTTTCCACCCCGAGCAACAGCCGCGCTATCTCCGTTAGCTTCATTAGGAGAGCTGGGGACGTGGAGTTACACAGCCGCCGAGCACGGGCAGCGCCGGGCACAGCCCCAGCGGAGCGGGGATCCCAAAAGGGTCCCCCCGAGGTCTGGTCCCCCCGAGGTGCTGCTCCCGGGGTGGTGGCGGGCAGCGGGTGGCAGCCAGGGCTGCACCGTCAGCTCTTTTCCTGACATTTTTCTGACACGCTCTTTCTGAGCACATTAATTAAGCAGCGTCCTCCAGTGATGGTTTGTCTCCGTGGGACTGAGGAGCACGCTTCCCCTCCTTCTCTGCCCTTCCCTGTTTTTGGGCTCTGGACCCCTCCAGACCCCACAGGTAGCTCAGGACCAAGCCCAGACCTGGCTCCAAAAGTGCCTTGGGTGAAAGAGGAGAGGGAACACCCCAAAAGTGAAAGATGCTGCTGGTGCCCTGGGGAAGAGCACACGGTTTGCCTTCAGGAGAGGCTGTGAATGTTTTCCCCAAGGGCTGACCCCACAAGATGAGTTGGGTGCCCGTGCCCAGGGCATATCAAAGCAGACTGGGCAAAGCTCTGTTAAATACCCCAAAGATCCCAAACAGTGCCCTGAATTGTTACCACCAATATTTAGCAGCCCGACAAATCCAGGCTGATGCTCCCTACTCCACGGCTCAGCTTTATCCGAAGCTGCAGAGGTCTGTGCCGTGGATCTCGTGGGTGATGTGAAATCAAAGCGTGTTTGGTGCGATGCTCTTTGCCATCCACCAGCCGCCCCAAACACAGCCAGAGCCCGGTGCTGCTTCACCTCAGCTCCTGCCATCCCACCGGGGCTCTGCTCTCCTTGATGTGATTTCGGCTGGTGTTTAGGAAAACACTATAATAAGCGCCGCTGAACGGGCAAATAAAAACTCGAGGACCCCGGTGGTATTTTTAGTCCCCTATCGGTGACTAGCTCGAAATCCTCCACGGCACTGTGAAATAAAATTAATCTGCATCTGCCATGCATCATTTTTACAAAGCTTGCCTCCTCCTGCAACCGGAGGGATGCTTTAAAAAGCAGCTCCGTTCAGGCTGAGGAGAGCCAAGTACCTGGCAGGCATCCGCAGCCACAGCTCCAGCTGCCAGCAGCAGGAAGCCACCAGGGATGGGTGTGAGGGGGTGGCAGAAAGAAGAAAAAATGATGTTTTCTCCCGATGAGTTAGGAGAGAGTACCCCATGCTCTCAGCAGGCAGGCGCCCTGCATCCTGTAGCCAGACGCTGCCCGTGCAGGGAAGGCACTGGTTGTACTGGTTTTGCTCACTGGGCAGAGCTGCTGGGGGACCTGGGGGGTGGTCACAAACTAAGGGGAGCTGCCATAGGAACCCCTGGGAACTCCCCAGCACTGAGGATGGGGAGGGAAAAACCTTATTGCCATGGAAACCGATGAGCCAGCTGAGCTGCCATGGAAACGTGTTGGGGACTCAGGGACCATCCTGCTGGGGCTGGACTGGTGCAGTGGGGATGGTGCTGGGCCATGGGGCATGGGATGGGATGGGAGGTGGGTGCTGCAGAGCAGGGCTGAGCCCTCACTGCATCCACCAAGATGGGGTAATTGGGGCTGGGGGGGCGCAAACTGGAGTATAGCATACCCCTAACTGGGGGGCTGAGCATCCCAAACTGGAGCGGTGTGCACTGGTGGGGGAAAGGTCTGATGGATGCTCCTGGGCCAAGCGGCTTGCTGATGCTCAGGACTGCAAACGGTGCAGAAACGTGAGCCTTGAAGTGGCCGAGGCTGGAAATGCAGCTGCCTCCAGGGAGAAATCACACGGAGACAGGGAGGGAACAGCAGGGCCAGGCAGGGGCCAGCGGGGCCGGCAGGAGGGGCTGGGGGTGCCCTTGGCTTGGCAGCGGTGTCGCGACGTGGATCGCACTGAACAGCTCTTCCTCCCCACCCAGCGCCCATAAAGCACCTCCTGTTTGGGTTCTGTGGTTGTTTGGCTTCCCAAAATAGTCACAAAAGAACTCGGACAAAACAAGGGAGGTCAAATCCTCTCCTTTGCAAGGGGAGGTGTCCTCAGTGGGACGCCCTGGGACACCCCGGGATGCCTCTGTGCGGGTCCAGGTGGGCACACGGGGCTCTGCCCACTGCTGTGCCAACATCTTCAGCTGCTGGTTGTCCGCACGGAGCTTCCCTGGGGACAGGTAACACCAGGGATGGGACATCCCCATCGGGCTGCAGGGCTGGGGATGCTCTGGCTCCACATCCTGAGCCTGTTATGGGATAAAGCAATGGGGCAGGGATAGGAGTGCACAGCTCCTAGGAGGGAGGTGAGGAGGATTCCTCACAGCTATGGCCCTAAAAGCTCCTTTCAGCCCTCACTGCATGTTCCTGGGCTCCCAGCATCGAGGGGCTGAGCCCAGGCACGGTGCAGGTGGGTGGGAGCAGCTGGAGCCTATAAAGGGCTGTTGGGGAACTGGGGCTGTGCTGCTGCAGCTGGGGGCTCTGGGGGAGCCCCAAAGCCTGGCTGTGAGAGGAGGTACGGCGTGGGGTCACCACGGCTGCCTCGGTGAGTTGGTCCTGCAGGGATGTGGGTGGTGCTTTGGGTCCCCCATCCTGGGGTCTGGATCCCAGACACGGCTCAGGACCAGCCCCAAGCTGAGCTGGGCTTGCGGATGGACCCCAGCTTTTGGGGGGCTGTTCCTCCTGTGTCTGTTGGTCCCCAAAACCTGCCCCATGGAGCAGCAATACCACCCGTAGCTGGGCTCTGGCACCAGCAAAGGAGCTCACTTCCCTCCGCGGGGCTGAGCACAGCTCTCGCTCTAACAGCAACCTCGGGATGCCCTTTAATTTTTAATGCTTCAATAAAATGGTAATTACAAACACTGCAGTTTGAGTTTTTAAGTAGAAAGTATTAACTTCCCAGGGTTTAATTATTCAACAAAAATTAATGAAAGCGGGGCTGGATCCTTCTTTTCCTTCGCAGGGCCAGCATCGCTCTCTTGTGGGGACCAGGCAGGGACTTGGGGGATCCAGGCTGGGACCATGATGTGTTGGTGTTCCCTAGGGTGTACTTGGGGAAACTGAGGCATGGTGAGGCTGTGCTGTGTTTTGGGGCCTGTAAGGGCAGTTGGAATTGGGATTTCTCCTGACTCTAATATGCTGTCCTCAAAACCCTCGTGCTGCAGGGATCCTGGTCCATGTGCTCATCAGGACAGCGTGCGGGCTCACCTTTACTTCTGGTTTCCTCTAAAGAGGGTAGAGAGGAAAAGAAGTGAGTGCCAAACCCAGCCCTGTGTCTGTCCCCTGACCTGCTGCCCATCGGTCACCCCTCAGTGCAAGCAGCCCCATTAAAGGGTGGGGGAGATATTTCCAGTGACAGCTTTGCTGGTGGATCTTGCTCTGCTCGGTTTTGGTCTTGCTTTTAATTGGTCTTAAACTTTTAATTGCTTTTAATTTGGTCTGGCTTTGGTGCAGCATGGTGTGGTTCAAAAGCAGCTGTGCTGGGGAATGGGGCTGTTAAGGTCAGGAGTGCTTTCAGGGCTATTTAAAAGCAGCAAAAAAAACAGTCAGCGTTCTGCCAAAAAGTGTGGGTTTGGGCTGGCTGCTGCTCAGCCTGGCCTCGTCTCCCTGTCTGAACGGGATCTGAGCTGGGAAGGTCCGGTCTCTGTATCCTGATGGCTATGGGCTGGGAAAGTGTTGGTGGGTGTAGGGTGGGACAAAGGGGCTTGGAGATGGGGGGAACCACTCAGTTAGGTCATCCGGGTAAGGGCAGGGACATCTCACACCTCTTTCCTCTGCCTGGCCCCACAAAGCCCCTGCCTCACGTGGACAGCAGCCCTATAAAGCAGCCCCTCCTGAGCAGCGCCTGGCGGTGCAGCTGGGTGTCCCTACGGAGCCAGCCTGCAGCGACTGGCGTCTGTGGGGTCTCGGGGAACCAGGAAAAGCAAGTTGTTGCTGTTAATAATAGTTATTCTTAATAACTTCATTAATAAGCAAACCTGTCAGCTCAATTGCCTGCAACAAGGTGGAAAGAAAATAATGCTGGCCAGGGCTCCCTGCAGGATGGGAATATCTGCTCCTGGGGCTCGTCGGGTGAAGGGAAATGTGCTGTGGGGCTGGTGCTGAGCCCTGTGGGGACTGGTGCTCTGCTGATGTGCTCGGGGAGGGAGCAGGGCCTCATCTGCAAGGGAAATTAAATTATCACCGGCTCTGTCTGCTGTCATCCTGCTCCACAGAGCCCGAGGAGCCGTGCGGGGAGGGTCCCGCGGGGTGTGGGTGCCCACGGAGCACCCATGGGGCTGCGATGCTCCTGGTGCAAGTGGGGCTGTCGTGGTCCCCAGAGGGGCTTTGGGCCATCTCCTGGCTGTGGGGTGGGCTTGTACCCCCCAGGCACCCATCACAGCCTTGCCTTGTGCTGTTTGGGCTGCGCTTTGGAGAAATCATGGCAATGGAGCTTGGTGGACGTCTCCTGAAGGAGTGGTGGGGAGGGGGAGGAGATGGTGGTGAATCCTGGGGACACTGCTACTCCTGCTGTGACACTGCCACCCAGATCCACGTCCCCAATGTATTTCCACTTGTGGGGCAGCAGTTCAGGTCCACCCCCTTTGTGCTCCACTGTAACACGAATATTTTCTCATTCCCACTTATTATGCAGGGCATCAGCAGTTCCCTGGATGGGAAAGACTCTTCTCGGGGTTCTGTCTGCTGGGCTGGAAATATCTCTTTTTGGCTTAAATTAGGAGCGTTGTGAGACAAGGGATGACTTAAGGGACACAGTTAATCAGTTCTGACAGTGCTGGCCTGGGTGAGACCTCACCGGCTGTGCGGGGGTGAGTGCACGGAGCTCTGTCACGAGCCTTTGGGGGCATCTTGTTGGGGTCTTACCTTGGATTTCTCTTCAGTAGATCATAAAGACAAAAAGTCATTCCAAAGTACTTTATTCCAAAAAAAAAAAAAAAAAAAAAAAAAAAAAAAAAAAACCTGCCACAGTGGGGAGATTTGGAGTTGTCAAAACGATTTTCCACTATTCCAAAATCTCTCAGAAGTGACCCAGATTTTACGAGGTGCTCCAGCTTTCAAAGGGCAGGTTGTAGAAGACAGGTCTGCAAAGTCTTTTAGGTTTACGAATCCCGTGCCTTACCCCGTTCCTGCAGGGTCTGTTGAAGCCTCCCAGCAAAGCATCTGTGCTGCTGTGGCACAAATCCCTGAGCTGGAGGAAACGGGAACAGTTCGACAGGGGATGCTGCTGTTCCCTTCTTCATTTAATTAGTCGGTGGGGTGCTGGGGGCTGCGTATCCAGCGAGAGCAGTGGTGTGGTCCTGCTTGCCTGGTGCTGTGCTCCTGAGGGTCCGCTGGTGGTCCTGAGCCACCCCAGCTCAGCTTGCTGTGCCTGTCCCCGCTTTCTGAGAACTTTCAGGAGTTGTTATTGATGGTGAATTGATGCTGCTGAGTCCTTGCGGCTGCTCGAGATGGGGGGAGCTCCATGAGCAAGTCCAAAAGCCCCAGCCCTTGGTAATGGGGTGGGTGAGCAGGCAGGTGAGTGCTCGGAGGTGCACGTCCCCACGGGACCTGCACGAGGAGCCAGGCTGTGCCAAGCAGAGGGGAGCAGGGTGAGATGTCTCCTCGTGCTTGCAGAGCCCTCAGCTTCTTTTCTTGCTCATATTCTGGAGCTGAGCCATTCACAATCTGTTAATAGGATATTAAAAAAAAAAAAAAAAAAAAGGCTTGATTCATATTTAGCTTATCTTAAATTTCGTTTGACCTGATTAAAGTGCTGCTCGTGCTGCCTGCCTGGCACACGGTTTATTCATTTCCCCGTGTTCTGCTGGGGCACGGCGCTGCCTTTGCTTGCTGTGGAGGGACAGCAAGCTGTGCCCGTGGGATGTTACCGGGGGACAGCACCCAGCCCTTCCCTGCACAGGGCTCAGTCCCCACTCTCATTTGCTTTAGGTCCTGCCCCGAGCCCTGTTTTGGTTCCTAGTGATCCATGTGTTATATGGCAGGTGGGGAGAGTGGGGCTGGAGGGGGCTGAGCGCAGCCCAGGCTGCCTGGGGTGGGGTTGATCTCACCCTGCTTCTGCAACCTGCTGGGCACACCGAGCCATGCAGGGAGCCTCAGGAGAACGCTAACAGCTCTGTGCTGAGGGGTGAATGCCATTAAATCTTTTTTTGGGGGGACCCTCTTGACCCTCCTCCTCTGTGGCTCTCAGGGTAGGACACGGCACGGCTGCCACTTGCGGTCCCCGTCTCAACAATTTCATGTGGATGCTGACTTCTTATTTTTTTTTTGCCACTGAAGCATGGTGTGGGAAAATGCTTGCTGCTTCCTTAGGTGGGTGATTTATGGCAAGACAAAACGGGTCCCCACGCTGCCTGTCGCGGTGCTGACAAGCGGGGCTCCGCTCCGAGGGACAGCCCACGTGAAGTGAGCAGGTAAGGATGCTCCATAAAGCCAGCAGAAGGAAACATTTTCCTTTTCCACAGCCTCCTCAAAGCTTTGCAACCTGTCTGTCTGCCTAGTGTAGCCCAGGAGGTGCCAGGCGCCTGTCCAAGGCTGGGCCAGCTCTCAGCACATCCCACGCTGCTGCCTTGGCGTGGGTGGCAAGCGGCCGTTAAAACCAAGGGGAAGGAGGATATTCTTGGTGCTGTTGTACTCCAGCACAGCAGTGTAACGTGCTCTCATGCCAGGCTGTGCTGCTGTAGAAAGACCCGGAGCTATTCCTACGGGATGCCCTGGGAGGTGGGAGCTCAGAGAAGGACCCTGAAAGCCTGATGGGTACTAAGGACGAATCGTATGGATTCCTGATCCTGTTTCCAAATGGCTTCTCTGGGGCTTGTGCTTCTTCTGCAGAAACATTTGCACACGCTGAGTGCCCCTGCGAGGGGCGTTGGGCATGTCTGGAGCAGAACTGAGTGTTGCAGGTGTCTCTGAGAGTGCAGTGACTTAAACAACGAGCTCCCTCATTAGAGATGCACGCTGTACTTGACCCTCTAACTAAACAACACAACCTGACCTGGGAGCTTTAAGCCTGTGGGTGTATGGTGGGGAAAAAGGCACTGCTGTGGGAATGGGTTAAATGAGCACAGGAAAGATGTTGGGTGCATCTCGCAGGCTGCATCACCGCCGTGCCCCGCTGGGGAGCTGAGCGCCGGTCCTGCTCCCCAGGCAGGAGATGAAGCCCGCAAACAGCGAGGGCTTGTGCTCTTCTGCCTAAAAAATCCCATGGGGATGCACCCAGGGGAGGTTGCTCCAGGCTGCCCATGAAGGGAGCCGTTACCTTCCGAAAACAGGGAGGTGAAGGAGGAGGGAATGAAGCCGGATGAAAGCGGGGACTTTGCCAGCGCTGCCTTCTATTTACGATCTCACAAGGTCAACAATAATCCCCACAGCTACAAGCACATAAAAATTGATTCTTTCTTGAAGAGATTGATGGATTCTTGGTCAGGGCATTTTCTCTGATCTTGCTGCCCTCTGGACATAGCTGAAATTTATGAAGATGCTGCGCATTCCCCTGCAGAGGACTAAATATCCTCTCGAAAAGAGAGCAAATGCTTTCAGTTCAGACCTCGGGTCCCAGGCTGCTGCTGTAAATAAGAGCAAGGCTTCCTCCCACTGCAGCGAGTGAGCTTTTGTACCGAAGGTGAGCAGATTTTGCTTTGCAGCCCACCTGCCAAGGGCCAGAGGTTGTGCTCCTGCTCCATCCCTCCCCTGGGGCACGCGGTGATGCCCAGGGTCCCCTGATCCCAGCAGGGGACGTCATCTCCTGGCTGCTCCTTGCTGCTGCTGTGCTGGTGAGCTGCGTGGACCCCTCAGGCCAAATTCTCCTTTGGGTTGTCCTGCCCAGGTGCTTTCACAGGAGGGAAGCAGGGACGAACACTCCTGGAGCCTCCAGCTGCTCACCAGCGCTTTGCAATCACGATCATCCCGTGGGCCCGCGTGTCAGCTGGAAGCCTCCTTCAATCTGTGTATTAAAAATAACCAGCTTTAAAATCGCAGTGTTCAAAACCGCTTTGTTTTCCACAAGTGGCAGGAAGCTACCAAACAAAACCCACTTATTTTTCACGGCTCCATCCCCACAGCTATTAAATCCTCGGCGCTATTGAATCCTGGAGAAGTTTGCGGGGCTGGTGGGGCTGCGCGCAAGCTGTAATATCCCAGTGAGTACTGTGTGCTCTTTGTATCTCCCTCCTGGTTAAAAAGCAGCTTAGGTGTGCTCAAAAGGCATTGCTTTGAGTTCAGCTGCATATCTTCATCACGGTGAGTGCGATGTGAAATGCTGCCGTACAAAGCGCGACGCAGAACGACGGGTTTGGGAGGTGAGGGATGGTGGAGATGTGCCAGGAGAATCGATGCAGGGCTTTTTTTTAACAGCTATGCATGTGCATTGAACAAAGCTCTTTAAAAGACTTGCAGAAAGCAGTGGGCTCCCTCTTGTAATGTGCTGGGGTTTATCATGAGACGAGGATGTGTGGAATTGCTGACGGCTGGGCTCAGAGCGCTCGGCGTTCATCCCTGCGGCGTTTCTCCAAATTGCAGTGTGAGGATTTGGCTCCTTGCACAGGCGAAGCTGCTGCTGGTGTCACCCACAGCCCGGGCAGGGTCCTGCACGCCCACCCCTGCTGCCCGGCTGTGCAGGGCTCCCTAAATCTCGGTGTCTGTGCTGGAGAGGAGCGGCCTGAGAGGAGTGAGATGAGAAACCAGGGAGCCTGGGCACAGGCAGCTGTGGTCTCTGTTGGGAAGTCGGGGTGGGAAATGTTAACGCTGTGTTGATGTTGGTGTTAGAGCAGTGCCGTGTGGTGCAGGGTGCCACCATGTCCCTGGCAGGCCGTCCTGCAGCAAGGGTCCTTGATTGTCTCTAAGGACCCCACACACAGGTGAAGGGGAGGCAGTTGTCTCTATCCCTTCCTTGATCCAGATTTCAGCCACTTTGAAGCAGCGCCGAGCTTGCTCTAGAAGGTCCTTGGAGCAGTGCTCGCTCCGCAGCTGGCACGCGTATGGTTCCTCCAAGGACGGTGCCTTCACTTGTTTTCAAGCTCTGCAGGGCTGCAAAGGGTGGACCTGTCCCCATGGGTGCTGTGCTGCCCTGGGCATGGTGCCCAGCCAGCTCTTGGCCTCCTACCCCAGAGCCTGGCTGGACCAGCAGACGAGCTCCTTCCCGGCTGCCTTCATCCCCTGGTAGCCTCCCCGCTGTGCCTCTGCTTGTACCAAAAAAAATTCCTGCACAGATTCTTCAGAATAAAGCCGCTTCCTAGTGGGGTTTTGATCAATGTCAGACCCGGGCTGGTGATGTCTGCTCCAGTTCCTGGTGCATCCCAGCACCCAAAATCCCAAGTTTTCATCTGCCATCCGGGAGCAGTTCTTGCAGCAGTGGGTAGAGGTGGCAAAAGTGGCTCCACGCTCCCTGCCAGCCTTCTAACTGGCTCTTGGTCGCCGTTTAACCTCCTCCTCCTCCTTCCTATGAGTGGGTAAACAGAAAAGCTATTTTCTCCTTCACCTCCAGCCCCGGCTCCCTGTGCTGCGGCTGCCAGATGGCAGCGAGAGAAAGCTTCTGTGCCCGTCTCTCCTGCCAGCGTGTCACGACCACTTGGCTGCGTATGGAGGAGATGCTACTTCCATCCATCTCGAGTGCTTTGTACCGTCTGCAGCAGGAGCCCGCAGCTCGAGATGCTGCCTGAGCAGGCTGTGTCCTTTGTCATCAGAAAATTAAAAAAATAATAATAATAAAAATTGCCAAATCAAAGGCAACGGGTGTGTAAACGTGCTGCCCCTGTGCCGTGCAGCCAGGGTGCTGCTCTGCAGAAGGGATTTTTCTTCCTTCCCCTTCACTTTTTCATGTCCTTTGGCCAGTGTTGAGAGCAGCCTGGCAGTTTTGAGCATTGGTTTTACAGCTGGAATTTTTTTTCCAGCAGCCGGAGCCCGGCTCATGCTCCATGAGCAGGAGGAGCTGGTTTGGTGCCACGGAGGGGATGAAGGACACGTCCATGCTGACGTCCCAGCTTTAAGGAAAGCCAGGGATGCTACAGGAGATACCTGAGGCTGTACACACGATGATGGCTGGGACAACCCAAAAGGGGGTTACATCCACATCCTAGGGTCTGTTCTGTATTGGTTTTGCACATCCAGGAGCTTCACCAATGCTTCCTCCTTGCAGCCCCCATCGGAGCCTGGCACAGAGAGGCAGAGCTGGATTTCAGCACTGCCGATCCCTTGGGGCTTGTTGCTCACTGCTCAACGCAGAGGAAGAGGCCAGAAGGGGCCTGGGATGGACCCATCGTGGGTAGGAAAACAAAACCGTGTGGGTGTCACAAGCAAAAGCTGAATCCGTTGTGCTGATTTCCCAGGTGAGATCTCTGCCAACATTTAAGGATAAACGAGATGACCTGGATAATTACAGGCCCGTCAGCTCTGCTTCGATCCCGCACAGACTGATCGAGTGGCTGACGTGGGAATTGATTAATAAAGAACTAAAAGAGAATAACATCAGTAAATGAAAGTAATGGCGCTAATGTCTACCAGCAGGTGTATAGGCAGGCGGTTTTCCAAAAGTAGCTCTTGGTTACGAAGGTGGATGGTTTGGAGGGAGCAGGTGTTTGTGTGCCCATGGTTTTGGCCATGTCCCACCGCCTGTGGGGCTCCGTTGGCTCGGTCCAAGCCCGAAGTGGAGAGCAGCACCAGGAAAACCAGCTGCTGTGTGTCTGGGCATCGGCAAACAGCAGGCAGGTGTGTCTCTGCCCCATCCATCCCATCATTGCATGGCCCCGGGCTCCTCCCAGCCGGCGAGGGGTGTCAGCATCCGTGCAGGATCCGTCCCCGAGCTGGCTGCCGTGCTCGCCTCTTTTTTCCAGTTGCCATAGGAACAGACGAAGGCCTCTAAAGCATCGCGGTGGGGTGCACGTCTAGGTCATGCTGTGGAGCAGGCAACCATTTTATAGTGATAATAAATTCAGGGAATTGGGAATTTGGCCGAAGTAGCACGCAAGGAAAGGACTTGAAAAGGCAGAATGGAGATAAATGAACAAAAATAATTTTATGACAAATGGCCATGCTCTGCACCAGGCCTAAATGAAATCCTTCTCCAGAGTTCAGGCAAGAGGGTACGGGAACACAGATTGTAAGGAATGATCTGTCCTCGGAGCATGAGGATAGAAAGGCAAAGGCAGCACCTTAAAGTGTTTAGGGACTATTGGATTTCAAAAACCTTCATTATCTCCAGTCCCCACGATGCCTGGATGCGAATTGCTGCTGGCCAAGGATTTACCATCCCTCCGTTTGCATGACAGGAGCTGGAGAGGCACCAAATCCTCGGAGAGGAGAGCTGGCCGAGCAAAGCTGGCCCTTTGAAGGTCACTGAAAATCTGCTGGAAATGTGTGGACATGGAGGAGCCACTGGGGTGGAGCAGCCGCGGGGAGCTCTGCGGATCCATGCTGGTACAGACACCCCGAAAGTCTCCTACAGCAGCACAGGGCTGGGGGTCTGGGTGCTCCCCCTGAATTTTGGGGAGCTTCTGGGTGGGCTGGTGTCAGCAGAAGGCTGATTTAGGAGCACTTGTCCGTGTGTTCATGTTCTCCTGCTGCGTGGTGTGAAGATCTGCTGCTCCAGTAGCTGAGGGCACCACGCCTGCTCAGGATCCCCTTCTGAACGTGGGTGAATTTATTACATTCACTGCACAACCTATGCACCATGCAACATCTTTCCTGCTCCTTTTCCTATGTCTGGTGAAGGAAAAACAAAGCCTTAGACAAAAGGCTCTTTGCCAAGAGCCCAGAGCCCGTCCCCACGGCGTCTGCCCACCGGTGCCACGCGTGGAGTTCCTCCAAGAGTTTGCAGCAGGAAAACGTTTGGGAGCTGGTGGCGGGTCCCGAGCTGGCATCCCTCGCTGCAGTGTCCTCGCGTGCCCTACTGCCTTTCTGGGGGGGATGAAAAGCGGGTGAAACCGGCCATGTTGGGCCATCTCTGTGTTTTCCCAGCCCTGGGAGCGCTAACGAAGGCGGCCAGGCTGTGGATGCGTGCAGGCGAGCTGCTGGCACGGCGCAGCGAGCTTAACGAAGCCTGCGCGGACGCCTCCCTCCTGAACCCCTGCTCTGTCCTTCCCCTAATTGCGCTGGGCTTAAATCACCGTGTCGTGTTGGCTTCGAGAAGCAGAATTTCTCATGCTGATTTAATCACCTCATTATGTCAAACAAGTTAGAGTTATTTTGAGGCTGGCTAATAGGTGCCAATTTATACCCCTTGGCAGCACGGGGCTGCGCTCAGCCCTACCACTTGTTTATTGGCGAGACAAAGAAAGCCTGGAGCTGGCTGCTTTTTAGGGTAGACAGAGCTCACCTGGGACCCAGGGCATCTGTTGCTGGTGCTTTGCAACCCCTCTTCTTGCCACGGCTTTTTTTTTCTTCTTTTTTCCAATCGCTCCTTGTTTGCTTTAATGAGGCGGTGGTAGGAACTCGGAAATTACCGAGCTGGGATGTGGCCAGAGCTGGAGACAGGCACCGAAATGAGGCACCACGCACGGTGTGGCAGCTATCCTGTGTGGGCTCCGAGCATTTCTCTCCCTGGGCGCATGAAGATGATGGGGAGAGGGGATGAAGGCCAGCAGCGTTTGATGTGGAGGAAGAAGGGGTTGGCTTGGAGGAGGCTGGGTTTGTCTCCTTGCTGCTGGTTTGTGCAATGTCCTTTAGGCTGTGCCAGCTTCTAAAGCTCTGGGCTCACAGAAAAGCAGGATTTCACCCTGGTGTCCTTGGTTTTGCCCATTTCCCCCCTTCCCCCCCCCCCTTAGGCATCTCTCTGCAGCCTGCTGAGGTTTTTGAGCCTGCTGAAGTTTGAGCCTGCTCCTTTTCCATTGTCTCCCTGCTTCCTCCCAGCCAGCTCAGCTTTGGGTATTTTTCTCCACCAACAAATTGGGGAGGGCAAATGAGGCAAGCCCCCGGGGGGCTGCTTCCCTCCCCAGCCCCGCTGCAGCCCTGGGGAGGTTACAAACAGCGGAGACTTGTCAGGGTGATAAATCTTGAGTTAATCCCTCCCCTGGGGCTTCCCTCTGTGGGAGCTGCAGACCCTCGAGCATCATCCTGCTCCATCCAAAATGACATTTGCTGGAGGCTGCTCAAGAGCTGGAGGAAGAGCCTGGGGCTGCTGGTGCTGAGGGCTGGCTCCTGGAACGAATGGTGCAGCACAGCCTGAGATGATCCTTTTTTTTTTTTTCTTTTTCCTGTCAAGGTCTGAACTGGAAGGAGTCGCTCTGATGTTTGCTGGCCGTCCTGGGGCTGTGCAGGAATCCAGAGGTGGAAAATTCAAGGTGAGGAGGTGGGCAGCTCTGCTGGCTGTGGGGAACCAGGGCAGGACGTGTTCCTTCCTTGAGTGTCAGACGAAAGCAGGGGGAACCAGACCTGCTGGCCACAGGCTGGTGTTCACCTCCTGCAGCCAGCCTGGACAGAGAAAGGCAAATGTTGCTCCCAAAGGACATCACAGAATGGTTTGGGTTGGAAAAGAAAAAATAAAAGACCACCTGGTTCCACCCCCATGCCATGTGCAGAGATGCCATCACCAGAGCAGGTTTCCCAAGGTGTTTTTAAATAGGGATGTTTTTAGGATTTCTCTCTAACAAGGGCTCAGACAGAGACCCAGGGCTGCTGAAGGCTCCTCTGACCCCGCCGACAGGCAGACCCGGCTGCTCCCAGCCAGGGGATGTTTTGTGCCACTGGCACCCGAACCATTTCCTTGGGATGGTGATAGGGATGGGGAAGGGATCTGTTTGCTCTGCTCCAGGTTTTGCTTTGTTCTTGAAAGCCTCTCCAGCTGCACAGAAAGCCTGCCGCTATTTTGAGGTCCCTCTCCTTCCCCATCATCCCCAGAGGCTTCTAGCTGAGCAGCAGAATAGAAAACGACAGATTATTGCTGCATCTTGCTGAGCCTCTCTCTTCCACATAAAAGAAAGAGGGTCGATTTTTGCTCAGGAGCGGGGCTGGGTGTTTTGGAAGAGTTGGGGCAGGAGATGCCAGGAAGGAATCACGTTTTTCCTACCCCGACGTCTTCCCAGGATGCTGCCCTCAGCCCGGGGACAGCTGCAGAGCTGTGCCCCTGCCCTTCCTCTGAGCTGCCCCAGGTCCTGCCAAAATCCCAAAAGGGTTCCGCAGACATCTCCTACTGAATCCTAGAAGTCTGGGTGTCCTGGGGGGCAATGTGAGGGACCACGAGCACGTGGCACAGGTGGGGAATCCCTCCCTGGGTGTCCTGTCCCCCTGGTGCTGCTGCAGGGCTGGGCAAGCCCTGAGCACCCCGGGGTCTGCCCAGCACCCTGGAAACGAAGGCAGCAGCAAGGGGGCACCCACCCCCTGCCCCCATTTCCACGATGGGCTGATGGGTGGGAAGCAGCTGCCCCTTTTTCTGATGTCCACCTTGTAGGATGCCTACCCGGGAGCATCCTGTGGGTGCTTCCCTACAACACAGGCATCATCCTGCCCTCTGGATGTGATGGGAGCCGTGGAGAGGGGACACATTTGGTGGCTTCCCAGGGCAGGAGCTGCCACATGCCATGGCCACGTGTCCCTGAGCCCAAACCCACCCTGGGGGGAAGGGGTTTTAATCACGTTTTAAGTCAGTAAAGCAGAAAGCTTGATTTAAATGATCACTTTTAATCTTGTTTCTCGTTTGTACAATTTAATTATTTCCTGAACACGATTCCTCTCGTTTGGCAACCATTAATCTGCAGTTTTCCTTCTTTCACACAATGTTTGGCAACACTTTTTTTTATTTTTTTAGCTAAACAGAGAAAACTCTGTGTGCAAGTTTACTTAAGCAATTATCTGGCTTAATGTATATTTACGGGGATTCTTCATTTTTACATTTTATTGTGTTATAATATAGGGAATGATGCATCGCGTTTTTACGAGCTGATTATTAATTTTGGACTCGCAACTTGCGTCATGGCCTATTTGGATGGAAATTGGTTTTCAATTTAAAACACCTAAAAACCGGCATCAAAAATGTTTTTTATTAGTTAAATAAAACCATTTAAAATGTGCCAGCTATCGACAAAAATATAACCTTATCTGAGCATGCATTTAAAGCTGATTCCCTAAACAAGATAAGTGCTATCTGCAATGAGGGAGCCGAGCTCTTTGTTCTGAATTTTCATATTCTGGATGGTTTCAAAATTAATGCATTACTTCGGTTTTACTTGCAGTCGGAAAAGGGAAAATGAGGTTTTCCCTTTTTTTTTTTTCTCTCATCCCTAATTCCAATGGCTTGGTTGGTGGGACGAAATCAGTGGGGAATGTGGACGCCGAGAGGTATTTGTTTTGCTGGTGCTTTTGGGGGCAGCGGTGCTGGCAGGGGCTGGTTGGCGGCACCGCAGTGCTCCTGGTGCTGAGCCGGAGCCTCCCAGCACCTCCCAGGTTTTGGCTTCTTTGCCGTGCCAACAGCCAGCACGTGCTGCTCGGCGTCTTCAGACGAGTCCCTTAAATGATAGTAGTTTAAGTCGCAGCAACCCATTTCTCTGTGTTTTTAATAGGGAATTGGGTAACCATGAAAATGGGCTGTGACTGGGAAGGATGCGGTGCGTGGGGACAGGGACCCCATTTCGATGGGGCTGTCCCCATTTGGACAGCAGCAGCAGGTGTCACCGAGCCGCCTGGATGTGACCATACCTGTGTGCAGGGCTGTCTGCCTCCCAGGCACAAAATCCCTTCCCAGAGCACTGCTCTGCAAAACCAGGGGGCAAACGCAGAATCCCCTCCCTGGGCAGCCCCAGCAGAAGTAAAAGAAGAAGCTGTGGCACCCGGCTGAGCTGTTTTGCAGCAAAATATCCCATTTCCAGGGACGGTCCTGGTGGAAGGACCCCTGGAAAGCTGTGCTTTGTGCAACAGTGCCCTTTGCTTTGCCCGGAGCTGCAGCTGATGCTCCACTGCAGCCCCGCTAGCTTTTCCCCTTGAGCACAAACCCAATATTACAGAGCAAGAGCTACAGCTGGCAGGCAGGCAGGCAGCTCTCCAGCCCATAATCTCTCCCGACACCGAAATTATTATTATTTGCCTTGCCACGGCATCGAGTCCGGTCCATAACTTGTCTCTCTCCCTCCTAGCAAGGGTAATTTTTTCCTATTTGCAGGTCCTGTCTGACAGTAATTGGCCGCCGCTGCCTGGCTGCTGTTTTCGCTTTAACCATACCGCACCGAATAAATGGCCCCGCGTTGCTATCAGCAGCTTTCTGCACGCCGGGGCCGGCGTGGGTTATTTTATCTCATGGAAAAGAATTTTGCAGATGGCACGAAAAGCCGGGCAGCGCTGCCCTAATATGAACAGGGAATTGTTAGCACCACGCTAGTGAAAACGTGCTGTTGGTGGGGAAGCTCTCAGCCTTTTGGAGAGCTCGGGCAGGTCTGTAGATTCCCCCCTGGAAGGCAGCAGAGCTGAGGAATTTTTTGGCACTTCCAGGGTCTGCAGCTCCTCCGAACACAGGGACCAAGGACCAGGGTCCCCAGCTCATTCTGGGGCCGTCCAGGGAGCATCCTATGGGGCTGGGCAGAGATGCACCACCTGCCTTCATCCCTGGGCATCACTCAGACAAAAATTTTTAAAAAGAGAGGAGAAAAAAAAAAAAAAAAAAAAAAAAAAAGAAAGAAATCATGAAAAAAATGGCACCAAAATCCTTCACTCCAGCACTTTCATGTCTCCAGCAATTGGCAACAGTTTAACGGGTATATCACTAACGCAGTTTTATGAGCTCCGGTCCCACTGGCATCATTTTTTTAAAATCCCTTTTCCAGTGTAATTGCTGTTTGTTTTGTCATTTCTCAGTGGACAATTACAGTTCAAAAACAAGAGAGCCTTTGAAGATCGCGAGCAGAGTCTGCGAGCTTCATTAACACGCTTTTAATACGCTGTGGAAACGCACTTGAACTTACCTGCCCGAGGCCTCAGACAGAAAAATCTGGCTTTGCAAAGCACCGATTATTTGATCTATTTAAAATACTTCCAGTATTAGCCTGGTCTCCTGGATACATTTCAACGTCAGCAGTTTGGGAGGCTAAAATAGCTCCTCTAGGTCATTCAAAAAAATAAATAAATAAATAAATAAATCTTCTGCCGTTCTCTAATTCCAAGGAACTGGAGCCTCAGCACGGTGAATACCACCGCTGTGAATACCTCGTGGACTCTTTCCGACACCTTCTTGTGACCAATTTTGGCAATAAAGCAATAGGAAGAATAGAAAGAGGCTTGGATTCACGCCGCTTCCCCAGATGAGCTGGCAAGGCGCACCACCGAGCCTCTCAGGCACTTTCCAGACACTGAATTTGGTGTCAGAAGTAAGAGGAGGTGTTAAAGGAAAAGAAAATGAAAATGAAAAAAGAAAAGGAAAATGGAAAGAAAAAGGAAAAGAAAAAAAAAGGAGAAGGAGAAGTTTCCTGGATCGTTCAATTTCCCTGTTTCTAGTGTAGGAGAGCATTTGCTCTGGTGAATGGGGGGTGGTGGTGCTCACCCCATGGCCACCCATCTGTCCGTCCATCCACCCACCCGGGGGTGGAAACGTTTCCTCTCCTTTGCATTTGGTGGCTGGGTAGGGACTGGCCAGGGGACTCCCACCGGCTGCAGCTGAGGAGCTCATGGGGAAAGCCCAGCTGTGAGTGAGCCCTGAGCCATTTCTCCTGTTTGCTTTTCATTTCTTTACCTTCCTTAAGCCCCCGACTGACCCTGAGCAGGTCCCCGGCGATGTGGGCTTACTGGCGGCTGGCTGTGTGCAGCTGATGCTGCTGGGGCTGCTCTGAATACACAACGTGGGGCTGAGGAGAACCTGCACCAGCCCTGGGATGCTCTGATGCTGCCGAGCAAAAATCAAGTCCATCCTGGCAGAGCTGAGCAGCAAGAGCACTAAGAGGGACAATAGTACTCCGTTCCTATCATGTATTAGGACAAAAATGTGCACCTGAGGCATAGTTAGGTGGTTTATTGCTCATCAGCTCTTCTTAAGTCCATCATTAGTGAATAAATGTGTTCGCTGACAGCAGCTGGGGCTGCTGCAAGAGCAGGGCTGGGAAGCACCCGCAGGTACCCGGCCTCTGCCTCATCCTGTCCTGCCGTGTCCTGTCCTACCTTGTCCCATCCCTCTTCCTGCTGCGTGGCATCTGCTGCGTCCCATCCTGCTGATCCCGGCCCACTGCAGCCCTTCCTGCTTTAGTCCATCCCGCTGCATCCTATCCCACTGCTCCTGTCCCATTAATGCCATCCTGCTGCATCCTTCCCACTGCATCCAATCCCATTGTTCCCATCCTACTGCATCCCATCCCATTTATTTCATCCCATCCCATCCCCCCTGTGCAGGCTGCCTGGGCACTCCGGGGCTCAGAGGGATCAGAGGTGCCCGGGGCTGGAGCAGGGCAGGCAGCAGCACCTCCCCAGGGCAGCGGGCTGTCTTGTTTTCCATTTCTGCAGGCAGAGCTGTTGAAAAATGCAGGAGATGCCCCAGGCAACCTGAACTCTGCATCAACAGTTTTAGCCCTGAGTTTTCCACTTGTTGTTGCTGTTTTCTTTGGCAGAGAAGAAATGTGGTTTTGGAGAGTAAATCTCCAGCAGCGATCGCACAGGTCTGCGAGCAGAGGAGCTGCCTCAGTGCTTTGGGTGCTTTGCCCCAGATTTTACAGCATTAATGTCCCACAGCCACAGAATTTCCCCCAAAATCTTCCTTGAGGACAGGGCTTGGAAGCCCTTGAGCCCTGCGGTGTGGGCACTTGCTTTGGGTGATTTGTGCTGGGGTTTGGGCAGGGTTCAAGAGTGTGCAGCTCCTCCAGGGCTCGGCAGCAGGAGGGTTTTCTGAAAAGGCAGCAGGGGCTGTGCCTGCGTCGAACAAGTGCCTATTGCTTTTGTAAAACTATTTGTACGAGGGGAAAATGAACATAACTTGGGAACCTTTTTTTCAAGCAACCCCAAATGTGGTCCCCAAAATCACCCACCACTCTGCTGAGATCTAGAAAATGTCAGGATGCACTAAATTCTGCAATAATGAGGTTTAAAGAGAAAAAATAAAAAATAATAAAATAAAATAAAATAAAAAAACACAACCCTGTTCATGTTATCACACTGACCTCCAGCCCCTATGGGGTGCTCGGAGGGCAAAAATGACTTGTATTAATGTTGCAAGCATGGCTCTGGACCTCTGTCCCAAGGCAAAGGGCTTTTCCCAAAGAAAATAAGACATTTTTTTCCTCTTGTGCCAACAGGGACAATGCCCTGGAGCAGGGAGGAATTTGCCCGTGACCCCAGAGAAGCAGGGAGCAGGGGGACGATGCACCCAGGACAGCCTGGGAAAAGGGAGGTGCAGCAGCCCGCTGCCGCTCAGCCGTCCTTTTAAACCTAAAAACGCCTCCTCCAGCCAACCTGGCGAGGCTCAGGAGACTGTGTCTAACAGGGAGGCAAGCAGCCCTGGAATTATGGCGCAGTAATTGCTTGGTACTTAAAGTCCAGGTCTAGAAGATCTCCAAGTAATAACTCATCGGAAAGATATTGAGCTCTCATCACAAAGAGGAAATATGGTCTCTAAACAGGCAGCTAATGGCATGCCATTTATCTGATGGCAAATCAGCCACGTTCATTACTCTCTGCAGCACAGCCAGAAAGAGAAATACGGAATTAGCTGAGCCTGAGGAGAGCGGGAAGGAGGGCAGGATGCGTTTCCTTACGGCGCTTCTCCAAGGGCATCTCCTGGAACCTGTGCCAAGGGTGATGGCAAAGCTCTCCCCGAGCCCAAGAGCACAGCTGGGGACAGCGAGGAGCAGGAGAAGGGATGAAGCTGGGGGCTCCAAGGGCTGGGAGGTGCTGGTGGGATGCCCCCTGCCCAGCTCCTCTCTGCCCCAAGACCCAGGGGCTGAGGTCAGGGCTGCAGCTGCGAGCACCCAGGGAGCTGCCAGTGGCTGGGGAAGGCTCTTGGTGAGCATCTTCCTGCCCACGGGCAACAGGAATGCACTCCGGTATTATTTTCACACTATTCAGAGCTCTTCCTGAGAAAATCCCTAGCATTATTCAGGGAAAAGCTAGGACTGCTGGAATTTGTATTGTTTTTGCTCACCTCTGCCAGAAGTGCAGCTCTGGGAGCGAACAAAGACTAGATAGGCTTTTATCCCTTTCCAGCCCCTGCGAGTCACCGTACCGAGGCTTTGAACGCCTTAGTGCTTCCTCTGCATTATAGCTTCCTTCCACCATGCTTCTTTTGCTCTCTTCCAGGTATTTCTGGCAGAGGAAATGCCTTTCTGGCTGCCCCGGGCTGTGTCTAGGAGATGGGCAGCACTTCCCAGCTCATGAGGAGCCGGGTGCCCGCCTGGGTCAGGTCTGCAGCGATGCCGGGCTGAGAACCCCCAGCAACGGGGACGTGACCCCTGCCTGTCATCCTTGACAAAAGCCTAAACCCCATGTCCTCCCTGCGTTTTGTAGGATTTGTGTTTTTCTCCTGCAGCCCTGAGTCATGCAGAAGCATCTGAAGCAGACGGGGAGGAGGGGGGCACCTGCAGGACATCCCAAAACCGCCCGTGGTGGGGACACCGGGACGGACAGACAGGGGACACGTCCCCTTTGGCCTCGGGGTGATGCTCGGAGCTCGAGCAGAGCTGAGCTCGCCGGCATGGTTGGGAACAATCCCTGTTGTGCCACCAGCCCCTGCTCCCTCTGCTCACATAGCCCCCAGCGTGGCAGCCTCCCAAGGGCTTCGCAGCGCTCTCGGGCTGCGCGCACCGAAAGGGAAAAAGCCTCGCTAATTACAGTTTGCATTTCTGTGCGCAGGAGAGCGAGTGCTTTCATGGAGAGAGGCTCCTTCATCAATTAATAATCCTTCGTCTCGGAGTTTCAGAGGAAGATGGGGAGAAAGCAGCAGCAGTTTTAATGCTTAATGTGCCTTTTCTAGGGAAAGAGGGGGACGCGGTGGCCTCGGTGAGCGTGGTTGAGGCTGCTGTTGATTTTGCCTCCCGTTTTCTGCTGGCCAAGGGGAAGTTATGAAGCCCTGTAATAACCTTGCTTTTTTGTTTTGTTTTGTTTTGTTTTGGGGGGGGGGGGTCTGCTTCAAAGAGCAGGGTTTCCTTTGAGCATTACTAAGAACGATCTAGAAATGATGAGTGATTATTTCCTCTTAGTCATCCACAGACTGCACCAGTCATCGCTCCGTGCTGGCCACCGGTTGCAAATATTTGTCACTTAATGCGACTCGAGATACGGTCTTGGTCCTAAGCCACCACCACCAGGACCAGAACCAGTCCCTGGGACATCCTCACCTGGTCGCAGAGATGGGAACCCCTCCACGAGGTGACTTTTGGGGCAGCTGAGGAGCCCCCTGTGGATTCAGCATCCCTCAGCAGAGCCCCCCCAGCTGTCACCCCCAGCTGAGGACCCCGCGGGGTGCCCAGCCTGGCGCTTGTGCCATGCGCACGCTGGGAACAATCATTTGCAAAGTGTGTGCCAAGCCAGGAACATCACGGATAAATCACTCATAACTGGAAGACAGTAATAACAGGAGCCTCCGGGGAAATTTGCGCTGCTGAATAGCGGATTCTTCTTCTTCTTCTTCTTTTTTTTTTTTTTTTCTTCTTTTTCACTTGAAGTCACTTAACGAACCCTCATGCTGAAATCTTCAGAAAGACTCACCTTAGGGGGTATTGGAAAATATTGATAAATAGCACTTGGCACTTCTGAGGCTCTCAGCAAGTGGCACAAACACTGCTACAGCACTCAGCTGGGATGCCTCCGCGTTTCGCTTCCCGGGGATCTTCCTGCCCGCGAGGAGCAGGCACGGACCGGAGGGAGGTCGGCATCCCCCTGCACCCCTCACCGCAGCCAGATCCCAGGGAAGGCACGGGTATCTCAGCAGCACGAGGCCTCCTGTCCCAAACTCGCCCAAGAAGCAATATATCAGCTGTAAAGCAGCTTCCGCGCTTTATTTGCTGGTAATTTACAGCCCACACTGTGAGCCAGTGTAATATTTGCAAGCAATTAAACAGAGGCTGACTCAACAACAGCTACCTCGGGTCAGATTTTCGAGTGTTCATCGTTCATAATTAAGCCCGAGCTTTCGACAGCAGCGGGGCCCGGGGCTGCCGCGCCGCCTTGCTCTGCCCAAGCAATGGGTTTGGAGCTGGGGGTGAAGGAGGAATTGTTGGAGGGGAGGAACATCCTCTGGGAGCAGGGGCAAGGCTGGGGGAGCCAGCTCCATCCCAGTGCTCTGCTCCTGCCCTCCAGCTAGGTATGGGCACTGTCAGGTCTTGTTAGTGTCTGCTCTGCCCAGGAGAGGTGAGGAAAAAGGGTTTGACTTGGACGTACAGCCCTTGCTTGACGCAGATGTAAATCCCTTGCTTGACTCGGATGCAAACCCCTCTACAAGATCCTCCCCGCACCAGGGATGTCATTGCCGACCCTGCTGGGAACTGCGGTTTGGCTCCAGGTCCCTCAGGGAAACCGAGGCACGGCGCCAAGGTGGCTGTTTGGCAGCACCGAGCAGAGCTCGCGGCTGTCCCTGCACCGTCCCAGGCTGTCACCCCATTTGGGTCTCTGCCAAACCCCCCTGGCAGAGCACTTTTCCTCCTGGAGGATGCCACAGCTGCCACGTGGAGTGATCCAGAGCTGCTCTTCCACCCATCAGCATTCTGCGCCCCCTGCCCATTGCATCCCCCAGGCTCCCTGATCCATTTTTAGAACACCCAAACAGCCCTATTTTCCCCCCTGCTGCTTACTCTTCGGGTTAGCAGTGCTTAGGAAAATGAGGCTATTTACCACCTGCTTCATCCCAGCACCACTGGAAGCAGCCCAGCGATTTCTCGGGTATCGGGGAGGGCTGGAAAGGGAAGAAAGGGATGGGAGCAGCACTGGGGTGGCAGCTGTCCCTGCACGGGTGGGCAGCTGGGGTTAATGGGGACGTTGCTCAGGTGCTATAAAGGGGAGGGCCGGGGAGCAGCAGGGTTTGCATCTCCTGTGATGGTGCTGGGGAGGCAGAGCCAGGAGCTGCTCAGGGGCTTCCTCCTGGTTCCACTCTGTGATGCTGAGCTGCTGGGGACCGTGGTCTGCAGCCACTGCTGTCCCCTGGCACCCAGAGGTACGTGGTGGCACTTGTCCCCTGCTGTCCATGAGTATGTAGCTGGGAGCGCCAGGGGTTGTGTCTGCTTCTCATCTCTGTTTGAAATCTGTTCTCTCTTCTCGGCTGCTGAAGTTGTCCTTTAATCAGCGCTGGGCCCCAGTGGGGCTGCAAGGGCCAAAACCAGTTTGTTTGCTGGTTTGGGGCCAGGCTGGGATGGGGCCAGCAGGTGCCAATGGTGCTGCCTCCACCCAAGGAGGCGTTTGTTCTCCGCTGCTGCGTGGTGACCCCACAGTGCACAGCTGCTGGGGTCTGGGGCTTGGTTTTGGGGTTATGGGGAGGCAGGGTGGGACCTGCCCTTGTTCAGCCACCAGGTGTGGGGCTGAGCACGGGTATCGTGGGCAAAGCTCTGTGGCCACGTGCTCAGGGTGCTTTTGGTGGGGGCTGCAGCCCCACGACAGACACAGCAGTTCTATGCTGCCTTCTTCAAAGCCCAGGGTGCCCTCTCCTGCCCTGTGCATGGGAGGCAGCAAACACAGCCTCAAACAGAGCCTAACTCTAGCTCCTGGCCCCTGCTGTAAAAAAATAAAAAATAAATAAAAATTAAAAAAAAGTATTTCATAGCCAGGGATAAAATGCTGGAACCAGTCACAGCAGCTGGGCAGGGGCTTTGTGGGCAGCAAAACTCACCCAAGTGCCCATGGCCACCCCTCGAGGTGACCCAGTGCCACCCCTCCTTGGGAACTCTGCTTCCCAAACGGCCCCCGGGGCATGGCACCTTGCCCAGCACTTTTGTGTGATTAAAGGAAGCCGCCGGGCTACGTACTAGCTGCTGAATTATCAGTTTTGCCATAAACCATTATTCATTATCTGTGTTTCGCTGGGTAACCTGGGCCCTGTTGGAAAAGCGCCGTTTCTTCCGCAGTCAGCTGTATTTTAATAAGTTGCGGTGCGGGTAAAATATCCCCAGAGAAAATCCAAGCATCGTTCCGTTTATCAGCCATGCAAAGTTCAGAATAAAAATATTCCAAGGTGAGGTAATGTAGTGTGACGTTGTGCGAGTTAATTTATAAAAGAATTAACTGTGTTTAGAGCAGTTAAAGGAAGAAGCTGCCTTCTCCAGCCAGCGTTGGAGTGGCCCTAAAATGAAATGTACCAGCAGAGAAACATTTATTCCTTTGAAATGTACCGGCAGAGAAACATTTCTTCCCTAGGAGAGGGTTTTGTGCACGTTCAGGTGCTAAAAGTGCAATAAGTGGACCCAGAGCTGAGGTGGGACTGAAGCTCCCTGGGCAGGCCAGTGCAGGAAAATGCTGGTGATAGGTGAATGCCATCGGCTGGAGCACTACCACACTGCCTGGAGTGCCTGTGAGCGTTAATTAAGCAGTGTTAATGAGGGCCTGGGGACGATAGAGGCCAGCCAACTCTTTCCTGTGCTGAGCAGCCCAGGGACATGGGAGGGTTTCTCCAGCTGCAGCTTGCGGCGATTTGGCCACCACGAGCATCCCTCGTGCCCTGGGGTCCCCAGGCACGTCCCGGTGCTGTGAGCACATCAGGATGGGGAATCCGAGCAGGAAGGCATGGCAGGAGCCTTCGCAGCCCCTGCTTTGGGGCTCTGTGCTGCCCTGATCCCACACACCTGAGCCACCAGCCCCTGCCGATGCCAAGAGGCCCTCCAGGGCCGCTGTTCAAATCAATGTTTGCAAGCACTTCCTTCCCCTTATCTAGCAGCTTTAGGCTCCGCTGCAAAAGAAGTGAGGAGTCTATTTAGCAGCTATTTTTCAATATAATGATTTATAATGGATCAAGAAAATTAAACTGCTGGAGGAAGAGAGCACTGGTTCGGGTGCTCCGATGGCCTAATGAAGTCCCATCAAAGTTCCCGTTTGTTGTCAGCTATTAATTCAGTCCCCAATTCAGTCTCCAAATTACTTTCCCTGGAACTGAATCTAAATATGAAAATCAATTAAGAAGGGAACTAGTAGCTACATCTGGGAGAGGGGAGAGGAGGGAGGTATGATGACGAATCACCCAGGTCCTCTCGAGCATGCAAATTAACATTTAGAGTGTATTTTGAGGAAGGGGAGCTTGGAAACGCTGCTTCACAGAAACCACTAGATCAATTTTCCAAGCCTGAGTGCTTGAGATTCTTCAAAGTTACTGAAGGCTCTGTCTTGGGATAAAAATATAAAAAAGACAAGAAATCAATGCTGATAATTAATTTAACAGAATCTATTCGTTCTCTCTTCTTCCAGTCAATGCGAAGAGAAAATCATACAGTAGCTGAATTTTACATTTCCACGGAGATTTTGCCGGGACAAAATGAATAAGCGATCATAAATTACTTCAAAAGCTCGGCTGTGTTGTTGGGAGTGGGGCTTTTTAATTAACTGGAGGGATTTGTCACCACTTCCCCCACTGCCCCTGCGAGTGGAAGCGATTGCCACCAGACGTGCCTGGGCAGCCCAGCCCTGGGCAGACGATGTGACTGCAAACCAGAATTTGGATGAGCTCGAAGCTGGAAAGCGTCAGCGCCTGCTCCCCAGCTCCCTTTTTTAGGGTGATTATTTTATTTCTATTTTTTAGCACTGATACTGTTGGGTGCTCAATTTAATATGTGGATGGGGCAGCTCATGTCCAGACTGGGACCTTGCATGTGTCCTGCAAAGAGGATCCAGGTGTTGTTTGTTTGTTTGTTTTGTTTTGTGGAATTACCGAATATCTGGGGCTTTGTGGGGTCTCTAAATGATGCTGGGCTTGGGCCCTGCAGCGGGGTGAGCAGGCACGGGCAGCGCGCAGAGAGGAGCCGCCTTTAATTATTCAGAGCTCATCTTCCCTCCCGTTAAAAACAAATGGGAAGTGGATGGATTTGGGTAATGAATCCCCGGTAGGGTACTTAGGTTTACAGCAAAACCTGTCCAGTTAAATGTATCCTGTGGAAATGGATTTGATTGCTCTCATCTTCCAACTTCAATTTGGTGGCGGTGTTTGCATACTGCCAGGCGCAGGGGCTGTGCGGGGAATAAAAAAGGTAGAAAATAAGAAAGAAAAGTGGTCCCCCCAAAAAATGGGAGGTCTCCCTTTGTGCCTCCAGCCTCGGGTCTGGGCTGGAAGGGGATGCTTGGAGCAGCCATCCTGCTGAGCGGGGACATGCTCCTAGGGAGGGGAACAAGGCCCTGCTGGATTGTCAGAGCTATTCAGGGCAGGGAGCGGAGCAGTGTGATCACCTCCACATAATTTTGCACATCCTCGAGGGGCAGCCCAGCCCGTGTCAGCTAGGGAGACACACGGGGTTTGCTCCCCTACAGACAAAGCATCCGCGCTGTGAGCAAGAGTATATATATATATATATATATTTTTCCTCCCAGGGCAAAATCCTTACAACTCTTTTCAGTGCAGTTTAGGGATGCTGGTTTCTGCCTCTGGGTCCTGGCTCGTTGGTTAACTCAGTCGTATCCAGGAGCAGTTAATACATAATACCAAAACCTAAAGCAGCTGGAGCCAAGTCCTGCGGACGCCACTTGAGAACATGCAGAACCTTCCTAAATCCCCTCCGAGCAGCCATCGGAGCGGTTTGTCATTTAGCTCAGCGCCGAGCAGCCGTCTGTCTGCCCTGTGCGCTCACACACAAGTTTCCAAGAGGGAGAAAAAAAGGAAAAAAAAAAAACCTTTGTAAGGATCCCGGCGTCGGGGAGCTGCTGCCAGCAGAGCCAGACACTTGCACCACGCTGGAAACAAACGACGTGCCGGGCAGCCGAGGCTGCTCGCTATTGAAAAGGAGAAAGAACTCATCCGGCGCTTTAGAGTAACGGATGGCTTCTGGAACAGCGAGGGCAGCCGAGGAAGGATTGCATTTATTATCCTTGTCATGTCTTTTATTAGCAAAGTTATATCACCGGCATTTTTCTTGCTGCTTTCTCATTGTTTTCCCGCAACAGCCGCCACCTTTCCCTTTGCTATCTCATGCGGTGGGGCTGGGCCAAAAGTTTCTGCTTTTGGTGATGTGGGGGTGCGACGTTGGGTGCTAAAAAGGGGTGGTGGGCATGTTCGGTCCCCTCCATCCTCAGGCTGTCCCCAGGCACGTGGCATGGCCAGGCTGCTCTCTGCATGGTACAAACCGCACTGAGGCATCATCTAAGAGGCCTCCTTCAGACCACGGGCACCTCTGCCATCCCAGAAAAACCAGTGCTCCCAGCTCAGCAGGATCCTGGGATCCCTGGGCAGGCTCTCGTGCCCATCTGATCCCCAACGATGTGGTGCGAGCCCCCCCCAGCTCCAGGGACGGGTTCTGCAGCTGCACCCAGCCTGGCTCGTGGCAGAACTGGGCCTTGCACCGGCTTTTATTTCCCCTCTCCCCCGTCCACAAATGATCTCCTTCAAATGAAGTTCCTGCGATGGTTGTTGGCCATGATCCCAGTAGGGCAGGCGATCACGTTGGATTATTTTATTAGCGAGATGTAGCTCTGTAGCTCATTGCCGGGGCTGCAGCTCGGTGCTGTGCCCACTCCCAGGTCCGGAGCTGCCCCTGCCCTGTGGACGGGCTGGGCTGCCCGGCAGCTGCTTGAAATGAGGGACTTGCTGTTTTATCTGTCTTAAATATGATACAAATAGCATATCAAAACACGTAAATGGGGCTGGGTGAGGTTGACACTTCTGGGGAAGTTGCTTTGGCTGCGTTTGGAGTTTTTGCCGAGTTCCTGCCCCTGGTTTTATTAGCAACAACCCCTTGTCGCGGGACAGGAGAGCACCAAGCGATGTTTTTCGGCCAAGGATATGACTTGTTGGGCAGCTCCATGGCTGCCTCCTTGTGTTTGCTGTGGAGGGTCTGGGTGGCAAAGCTGCCTGTCCCCATAACAAGTGAGGGGCTTTGGGAGCGCCTGTGCAGCTCACTGGGGTCCCTGGACCCTCCAGCCACCTCCCTTCTGCCCTGTTCCTGTTTAAGAGCAGCTCTCCCACATTGCCTCCCCCAAACCAGCACCTGCAGCAGCCTGTGGGGGTTTCCAAACGCCCATTTCTCCACCCTGGGGGGTTTTTGCTCTGTCCCTTGGGAGATGCTGCCGGGCAATGCAGGAGCAAGGCGTTTGTTTAAATGCTCCGAGGATCTGTGTGCTGTCCGCAGCCCCGGCAGTGATGGAAACAGGTCTGAAGGTACGGTGAGCTCATGCTCTGCTTTCTTTGCACACAAAGCCAAGGGGAAGAGGGAACCTGTGTGGGCTGAGTGGCTAGGGCACTGCACAGGAGGAGGCATGACCCGCCCCCCCCCCAGCCCTGGTTCATCCATTTCTCCTGCAGCAAGCAGCCCAGAGGGCTCGTACAAAGCAAATTTGCTTTATTGCCACCCTCAAATAAGCCCGAGATGATGTTGAGCATCCTCTGAGGCCCTGCTACCCCTGTCTTGCAGCCGAGGAAAGGAAAAACCCCTATGGAGTGTGCGATCAAAGCAGGGAAGGGAGCACACGTAGTCCTTAATACTGCCCAGAGGCGAGCAGCACGGAGGAGGAGAAGGCGGCGATGAACACACCCCACTAACAGTGTAAGTGTTACATGCCAGGCAGCACGGCACCCTGGAAGCTGCAGGATTTAATCAAAAAGACGCTGTCAGCCCAAATAGCATCAGCAGGAGAGGCACCCGGGCTCGGTGTCGCGGTGGCGACAGCAGCCGCGGAGAAGGTGCCAGGCTCGGCTCTGTGCTCCAGACCTGAAATGCTCCTGCTTCAAGGACTCATGGTGACAGCAGCTCTGCTTGCTCCTTGCAGCCTGGCCACATGAAGGCTTTCCCACTGGTGTTGTCCTGGCTCATGCTTTGGCAGTTCTGTTCCAACTGATTTCTGGGGTTGGTACCTACGTGCATTTTCCACGGGTGCTTGGAGTGAAACGAGCCCTAGAGCCCGACTGGGTCAACCTCCTTCCCATGCCACTGAAGGTGACACCTTTGGGACTTGTCCCCAGGTGCGTGACGTGTCCAGTCTGGTGGTGCCGTGGTGAGGGGAGAACTATTTGCATGTGGGAAAGCTTCCAAAATGAGATGCAGAAAGCTTTGGTGAGAGCGCAGCCATGGGGTGCACCTTGTGGGTGCAGGGAAGGAGGGATCCCTGCTAAAGCCCTGGGGGTGGCCGGTGATGCTCATGCCACTGTCCCCAGCTGGACCTGGCTGGCCCCTGTCCCCAGGGTGCCTGTGCCACTGCTCCTGGTTGTTACCCACAGCGCTTGCCCTGCCCTTCGGTGCCAGGGGGATCTGCCTTGCCCCTTCGCCCTGCAAAGCTTCCCCCTCTGCACGTGCTGGGGTCAAAATTGCTCATCCCTCCCCTGTCTGCTGGCTCTGCAAGAGGAAAATTGGCTGCTGGCTCGAGTGACACCGTGCTAATAGAGTGAGTGGTTTTATTTGCCATCAGGACTGGGGTCGGGCAGGGAGTGCTGCCCGTGTAGATCATTACCGGTGCATAAAGATGCCACGTGTGTGTGTGTCACCTCCCTGGCTCGCAAGGCTCTGCAGCTCCTTCCCTTTCTTCTCCCCTTTGAGCTCATTGCTTTGCAGGGCTCCTGGGAACAGGAGGGACAGGAGGGGAAGAGGAGGAGGAAGAGAAAAGGGCCCCGAGGCAGGGGAAGGGCGGCAGTTCGAGGGCTGCCTGATCCAGAACAAATGCTGGGGGCTGTGAGTATTTACTTGTGCCTTTTAAAAATGAGTTTGCAGTCTTTGAACTTGTGTTTAGCCCCTTCAAAGGGTCTAACAGCCCCTTGGGGAGGGGATTCTGGACCCCGGGGTGCGACGGATGCTGCAGGTGGGTAAATCCCAATTCTGTCCCCACCATGCCTCTCCTCTGCCCCAGGTTGTTGTATTCACACACAGACGCTTGCACAGCAGGACTCTTATTCCCAAAGTGCCTGGGCATGGCAAGGAGCCGGGGTAGCTCACAGCACCCACCACAGCTGAGCTACCCAGGTGGAGCAGCTAGGCAAGGAGGAGCAACCTCTCAGCCATTCAAGCCTCCCTGAAAGAGCCCCACGAGCACCAAAATAAGAAATTTGCCCCGTTAATGATGGCAGGGAGTGGTCATGCTTGTTCAGCTGTGCCCGTGTCCCTGGGTACCCCAAACAGGCAGCGAGGAGTGGTGAGGGGCACATGTCTGCCTGTGGTTGTGAATCTGCAGCTCCAGCACCGAGGGCACCCAGGGGCTGGCAGGACCCAGCACACACCAGCAGCCCACCTCTGATTTCCTGTTTTCTGCCTTGGATTAACTCTGCAAAAGCACCTGAACACTGCAAGTGTGTGACCCTAGTAAGCATGTGTGCAGGGTGGGGTATATATGCTGCACCTTAGCCAGGGATTCTTATTTATCCCACTGTAATTGTGTGTGTGTATCTATGTGTGCATAGGTAAATTTGCAAGTTGATATCCATCAATGCGCTGTAGAAAAGAGCAGTGGATCTTTGCAGGTAGGGAAACTGAGGCAGGGGGAGGCTGGCTTGCACCTGGGGCCCCTGGGTGCAGAAATGAAGCTTCCAAGCTTTTATTCAACCTGGCCCAGCAAAGGGACGAGCCCCTGTGGCCGCCTTGGTGCCAGCCCTGCCTGCTCGGCCGCTCCAGCCGGGCTCTGCAGATGCTCTCAGATCTCGGTGCACAAAACCACACCGGGCTCAGGGCGGCAGCTCGGTGCCCAGGGCGTCGCTCCTCTCTGATTGTGCCTTGGTGCCGTTGACAGAGGATGTGTTCATTAAGCCCCTCTAATCTTTATTTCTGAGACCGTTTGCAAGCAGCTGCTCTTTGGCAGTTTGTTCTCTGCTTCGGCTCATCTCTTTTGTCAGGTGCAGCGTGAGTTCAATTGTGCAGAGCGAGCTGCTCGCATGCAGGGAGAGACGGTTTCTTTATGTGCCAGGTACATTTCCTTGTCCAATATTGTTTGAAAAAGGATTTCTCCTCCAAATGAGATCTGCGTGGGCCCTTGTGGGGACAGGAGGTACCAGTGTGAACTGGGACCTGGGACCGGGGAGGGTTTTGTTTGGTTTTCTGCTGCTTCCTTTATTTCTGCCAGGAATGAAAGCAGCAGCACCGCAGCCACAAAAGCAGCGGTTTCTTGGAGAAGAGCCAGGCTGGTTTGACACTGTTCCCCCGAATGACAAGAATCAAAAGAAAAAAAAAATCCAGCAGCCACCACTCTTGCTCCAGCATCACTAATCCAAGAGCTGAGGGTTTATTTGTACTGACTAAGCTGAAGTGAGCAACTTAATTCCCTTTTAATTCTCTTCAGAAGGCCTCAGAAAGCTTAATAGCTGTTTTCTTGCATGAAATTAGCTCGGATTCGGCCCCCAGCTCTCCTGGGCTCTGTGGCCTTGGTGGTCGGGTTGTTTTTTTATTACCCCTTCCCAATAAAGGTCACAATTCGAGTCCAGGAGGGGGAGTAATGAAGCGATGGCTGCTGCTGGTGACCTGTCCCCCTCGTCCTGGGCAGCAGGGACAGCCTGGGGGTGGCCTTGCTCTGTCCCCCCCGAGGAGCTGTCACCCCGCCACAGGGCCACCATGGCATTGGGCAGCCAGGGCTCATCCCAACGTGTCCATCTGGGGCCTTTCCCAATGCCCACGTCTCCAAAAGCCGCCTCTGGGTATTTGTTATTACTGCCCACGAGGTTTGTCACAGGGATGGCGAAGTTGCTCGGCGATGGCTCTTCCCTAAAGCCACAGAGCCCTGTCCTGAGACCCTCAGGGTAGGGAAAAAATTATCCTCGGGAACTCCTCAGGGGGCCTGGCGGAGCATCCTGCTGCCATTATGGGTTACTCCAGCCCATCCATTCACCGTCCTGCCCTAGTGGGCATGAGGAAGTCTTTGTCTACAAGAGCACCTCAAGCAAGTAGATTAAAAAAAAAAAAAAAAAAAAGGTGAAAATCACATTTTTTAATCAGCATGGACTTTTGGATTGATTTATGGGTGTCTGTTGCAGAGCAGGGTCTGCTCTGCTACATGTTGAATGACATTTGTAAGAATAGAAATGGGCTTGGAAATTGCTTTTATTTAGTTATTTATTTATTTGTATTAGAGGAATGTCAGAGCACACATGGCTGGGTATTGGGGTGGTAGAAACAGGGAGCCCCCAGATTCATTGAGGAAGATTAGCAGGAGAATGGGGCTTTTACTCTCCTGTAATATTTAATATCTGTCATGTGAACTATAACCTACAACTACAGGGATCTATTTTGGAATTTGTTGCATTATTATTATTATTATTTTTTAACTAGAAAATGGTAGTTACAGGAGATATTTGCAGGCAGCAGGGCTGGTCTTGATGGGTTTTAGTGAGGGAAGCTGGGGAGCGTTTCCAACTTTGCCTACATCACCGTTCGTTGCTGGTGCAAAATTGCTTTTCATTTGGAGGCTGAAGCTGACGTGCTGTCTTTCAGTAAGAGAAAAATGAAATTGCTCCCCTGACTCAGTGTGTGGCTCCACGGGGCAGCCGCTGTGCTGGGGGGCTGCGGAGGCAGGACGGGAGGCTGGGGTGGAGGAGCTGCCTGGAGGCCGCCCGCTGCCCCCAGGAGCGCCCCGTCCCTTGGAGAGCACTGCAGAGCCCTGTGCTTGGGGCGAAGCCTCCTGCACTGGTGCAGCCCAGGATGTGGCCAGACTCAGGAAGGGAAGGATGCTATTTATTAGGAGGCTGTTAAACAAACAGGTGGCTTTGGGGTTTTGGGGCGAGCTCAGCCAAGCTTGTGGCCTTGCTGCTTGGCGCACCGTGCCCTGTGCCAACCTGCAGGCCCCTCGCTGCCCCAAAATCGGCCTTTTGGCATGCCACCGAGCTCCCTGCGCCGATTCCTCCCAAGGCACGGGCCCATTTCTCTCTGCTGTTCCCCCACAAGTCTTCCAGCAGCCCAGACAGCTGCTGCCTCCCTGCCCAGAGGATGCTGCGGGGTGCAGCAGCGATGCTCGGGGGCCGGGACCCCCCCATCGGGGGCCGGGACCCCCCCACCTCCTGCATCCCCCCGGGCTCCCCCAGCGATGCCCAAGGCCTCGGCCAGCGGCTGTTGGCCCGGGGGGATGCGGGGGAAGGCGGCGAGCCCAGCGCCAGCCTTCAGTGACACCTAGCGGCTGCGGGGACACGCGGGGACACCCCCAGCACTGTCTCAGGGTGACGAGGCTTTTTTATTGTCCCCCAAGGGTTTTAAATTTATCTGCAGAGCTTTGTGGGTTATCGCTCCGCATCCCTCCTCCGACAGACAGGAGGGTGTCTGTACGGGTGGGCGCAGGCGGGTTTTGGAGCACCCCCCTTGTGACTTCAATCACAAAGGTTTCTTTGCTCTTTGGCACCTAAAGGGAGGAAAAGTTTTGGCAGGACGGGCTAGCCGGGGTCAGCTTCGATCCGCTCTGCTCCTTGAGTGAAGAGATCAAAAGGGAAAGAGAAGAGGAGGCAGCAGCAGGTGAAGGGGTGTTGATGCTGCAGGATGCACACAGCTGGGGTTTCTCCTCCTGGATTGTCCTTGATGCACGATGAGGACAAGGGGCAATGCTGACCTGCAGATGCCACCAGCAAAACCCAGACTGGTGCAGCCACCCAGCCCTGTCCATGCCTTAGCACTGCCCTCACGGGAAGGGGCTGAGCCTTGGTGCCTGGAAAGGTTTTAGCTCCTCCACAAAAAAAAACAAAAACAAAACAAATCAAACAAACAAACAAAAAAGGCAAAATCTGGTTCACTTCCTTGCAGTGGAAAGAGTTTTATGGGTGTTATTTATTTATTTATTTATTTATTTTATCAACAGGGATCTGAACTTCCCTCCTGAGGTGACACAAAGCCCAGCTTGGCCTCCACACTGCTGAGAATTGCTATTGATGTAACAGCAGTGGATAGCGATCTCACAGATATTTATATATTTTCCTTTCAAACACCCTTACTGCTGCCCAGACTGGTGTGTGCATGCAGGGAAGAATCTCCTTTGTTCCCTCACACTAGAGTTGTGGTTGGTTTGCAGGCCTTGGAGGGCTGAAACAGGAACATGTGGTGTAAATGTCCCGATCCTGGCTCAACAGCAGGAGGAGCGTGGAGGGGCAATCCTGTTGTGACTGTGCTGGAATTACATGGGGGTGAAACTCCCTGAGGAGCCAGGACCCTCCTCAGGCAGCCCAGAAGCTCCTGCCCCGTTGTCCCGTGTCCCCATGTCCCCTTTCTGGGGGGCAAAAGGGCTGCAGTGGCTGCCCCCTCCCAGGCCACATCCCCTCCTGGTCACATCTGCCCCGGTGCTGGTCAGAGGGCTCCCAGCACTTGGTGTTCAGCTCTCTGCCATCAGCTGCACAGCAAACAAACGAACCCTGAGTTACGGGGCTGATTTTCAAGCAAATTA
The DNA here is from genome assembly GCF_011077185.1 of Oxyura jamaicensis. Classification (NCBI taxonomy): domain Eukaryota; kingdom Metazoa; phylum Chordata; class Aves; order Anseriformes; family Anatidae; genus Oxyura; species Oxyura jamaicensis. The sequence continues at coordinate 4,762,897 of NC_048910.1, read as the reverse complement.
ACACTGGGGCAGGTCTGAAGCCAAGTGCTAAAAACGTCTGTGCTAACAGAAGGGGGAAGAGTTTGCCAAGAAAGTAGGAGCCAGCTGCAGCGGGCAGGCACGTTCCCATTGCTCACTGCAGTCAGATCCCCTCGGGCATTCCGAGGCCCGAGGTGTTCAAAGCTCGAAGGCAAATACTTATTTTAATGGAGTAACATAGCCACGGTATTTGAGGCTCACACCTTACATACAGGCTGTTTTTTCCCTCTTTCTTTCTTTTTTTTTTTTTTTTTTTTTCTTCTCATGCGATTGGGGTGAAGAAAATAAAGAACTGTAATCTTCAACGGACAGGAGCAGATGAGAAGCCTTGGGTGCCTCCAGGGATCTCATGGGGGGAATTTCATTCTCCCACCCCATCTCTAGGTCCATCTCAGGGTTTGTTATGAGATCTGGGGGGCACAGAGCACTGCTGTCCCGTGCACTGTGTCCGAGGGCGTGCTGCCATCCCAAGCAATGCGGTGTTTCCCTGTGATAAACCTTATCCAGCCCAGCCCAGCACAGACGCTGCTGGAGATTGTGTGACTGTAACCCAGGCTGGCATTGCTGGAAAGGCTTAGCATGAAGAGAACAGTTCTCCCCATATCTTCAGGTGTTGTAGCTTTCAGTGCTAATTATTATGTGTTTTAATTCATCCAAAACTGATATAATCTTCAAAGCTTAAATATGTCTTGATGCGATGCTTCCATTGTCATTCCCTTTTCCTTTGAACTCCTGCGAGGGAGCCTTGGAGACCCCACAGCTATTGCTTTGTGTTTGCTTTTAATCAGCTCGTGTTTCTTCTGAAAAACAAACAATACCACAACGGTTTCTCCTTGGAAACTTCTGCACGTTTCCAAGAAGAAGAGAGCGTGAAAGCATGATTTGTTAATTGCTGAACTCCTTTCCTTGATGTCTTCCCTTCTTGTTATCTGTTTCGAGGCAAGAGGAACGGCTTGCTTAATTTAGTGGGGGAATCGGAGGGTGCATGTGTACGTGGAAGCATGGTGACAGCAACACGTCGGTGTGATGCCAGGGATGTCACCAGGATGTCCCCACAGGTGCTGGCCCAGCCAGGTGAAGCTGCAGCGTCTGCCACAGCCCCATCCCAGTGCCCGGCGCAGCCACGGCGCCTGTAGGGAAAAGCAGCGAGTTTGGGATCATTTTTCTGCTTCTCAACTTTGCTCCCTGCTGGAGCTGATTTATCCCTGCAGCTTGCACAGCTACATCCAAGCGGGGCATGTTTCGCCTTTGTGCTACAGGAGATCGCTGTAAATTATTAGCTTCTTTGTGTCAGCCAGAGCCCGACACAGCCCATAAAACTTTCTGGCCATGTTATTGCATTGGAGCTTGGCACCGGGCTGCTGGCAGCAAGCTGCCTGAGGCCAAGGGGGAGAGGTTGCCAGCTCGAAGGATGTGTTATTCTCCAGCATGCCTACATCCTTGCCCCTGAGATCAGCCACAGGGTCTGTGAACACGTCTTTCCAGCACGGTGCAGCCTCCGAGGGGAGAGACCTGTCCCGACTGCTGACCCCTTCCCAAACAGCCTCCACCCTGCTCCAGCTCTGCAGGGGCCGTGCCCACCCCTCCGGTGCCAAAGCACCCTGCAGCATGTGCTTGACACTTGCAGCTGGAAGAATTGTTATTGTTATTATTATTTATTAATGATTATATCTGAGCATAGAATCGGTGAGATTAAAATTCAGAGGTCTCCGGGTGAGATTGCAGCCTGTTCGATATATTATCCATAAGTGATATGCAAACAAGGGTGGAGTGGGGAGAGAAGGGGATCTCACGAGAGCCACAAAAAACGGACTTTTAATTTAAAACTATCCTTCACTGACTTGCACGTCTCTCCTGCAAGCCTATTTTTTATTTCCCCCTGTGCAGCAGTAATCAGAAGGTAACAAGGGAGAAGGGGAAACGGATTATCTTCCAGCTCTATCTGGCTGATTTCAGGGCTGTAAATTATAGATATATATGGTACAAAGGAGTGCTGGGATATTAATTTCTGTTGTTGAAAATCACAGACCCTCTGCTTTAATTTACTGCTAAATAATAAATGACATTGTAAGATACTCAGCAAAGATAAAGATGCCCCAGTAAATCATAGAGCTCATAAGCACTTACGGATCAGTCTATCTTGTATGTGTACTTAAGTGGTTTATATTGTTCTCACAAAGCAGAAATAAGCAGGCGTTTAACTGATGTTATCTGCCAAAATAAAGGATGAACCTGTGAATCAAACAGTTTCCTGCAAATCACCATTTACATTTGCAGAATGAAATGGGAAGTGGTGCTTCAGGGATTCTAAAAGACTTTTAGCACCAAACCTGCTCCGCTGGAGGCAGCGGATGCTGGCACGGAGAATGGCCAGGAGGTTTGGTGGGGTTTGCCTGCACCTCACCAGAGGAATGCTGTGTGCTTTTCAGAGTCACTTTGGCCAACTCTCGCCCTTCCAGTAATCCTGTACTCCATTTCTGGCTCCAGTTGTGTTTTTCTCTCCTCCCTGGATCCACTCATGCCATGCAGCAGAGCACAACAGCAGATCTGCTAAATGATCCCGCGGGAGAGGCAGGAGCTCCTGGGCAGCCACAAGATGGGTGCTGGACTCGTACACAGCCCTGAGGAGCTGGGCAGGCGATGTCCCTAACCTGCCAGGCTCCACCAATCTGCAGTAAACTGGCCAAATTCTGTGTGAACGCAACAGAAAGAGATCTCAAAGGGCAGCTGCCCGTCCAGGCACAGGGCTGGGAGACCCAGCTGGGGTGTCCCCCTGTAGTGTGACCTGGGACACAAGTTCTGGAGTATTTCAAAGGTATTTCAGAGTGGGGCTACCCCAGCAACAAATTAAGAGGGATCAGCATTGTCCTTCCTGGGATGGCCCCAGCTAGCACACATTTATGAGGTGCCCAGCCTTCCTCCTCCTATCCTGCCAAGCCAGGGGCCAGGCGTGGTTAAGGCTGGTTGTTATCTCTGATATCTGTCAGCCCACAGAGCTGATTGTGTCCCCTTGGGGGACACTGGGTGAATAACTGCTGGTGTTGGCCTCCTGCCCTGCAGATACCCCTACAGCCAAGAAATGTCATCTTTGCGACCCAGCTGTGTTTCTTGGAGGCATTGGCACCCCACAGCCCTTCGTGACCCGGGCCTGTACCCCACAGATGTGCTGGCTGAGCAGTGGGGAGGACTCTCCGTCCCACTTCAGGGTTTGTTTCAGCTCCTTGAAGAGCTGCAGTTCTGCACATTAATTCACACAAAGCATCAGTTTGCCTGGCCACCGCAGCACCTGCCCTGGTGTTTATCATCTCAGGGCACGTGGGCACCAGCCCAGCTGGTTTTGTCAGAGCAGGCATGCAAACAGTGCTGCTGGCAGGTTGATGGCAGGGAAAGGCTCCAGCTGGGGACAGTGACAAGTGGCTGAGAGAGAAAACATCTCTCTCCAGCACAGCTGGATTTGGACAAGGATGTTTCTCTGTGAGCAAGGGTGTTCAATAGCAATACATTAGGTTCAGAAACCTTTGTGTCCTTCTCTGAGGCGGGGAATTGAGAGCAGAGGATCTGCTGCTGGGGGGAATTCTAGAAACAGCTGAGCTCTGCATAGTAGGGAATTTACATTTCATGTTTCAGCACCAGCCTTCCAGTTCAGAAGCACCTAGGCCCCATCATGGGATGGACATGCACGCAGCGAGAGCCTTGGGATCAGGTGTCCCAGTGACATGACTGAACACACCACCCGTTGTGACCCTATCCCTGTAAAGGTGTGATGGCATCATGATCTCTGCTGGACACATTTTCCGAGCATGAGATGGGTGAGGGCCTTAAGCCAGGCAACAGGAGCCAGAGCACGGATGTGGCCCTGCTGCAATAGTCGTGCCGGCCAGGGAAGTTGGGATGAGTACCTTGTGTGAGAACCCCTGAGAGAAGGGTCTGTGTGTGACTTGTGGTGGGAAGATGTACAGAGCTGGGCTTTCATATCAGATACCTAGAATGCAAGCTGATTTCTGGGGCAAGGAATTGGCCAGCTTTCTGGCCAAATGGCCCAGCAGAGCCTGGCAGAGCTGGGTACTGCCTGTATCACTGTTTCTCATCTTGCCAATAAGAGAACATAGGAGAGGCCAGAAAAGAACTTTAAAGCATTCTCAGGGCATTGTACACTGAAATGTTCTTCCCTTTTGCAGATTATCTGGAAAAGTTCCAGTGGCAGCAAACCCTGTAGCAGCTTTTCCTGGTGTGTGCTGACAACACAGGTGAGTTGCAAACCCCCAACTGGATGGTGGCTTCCAAATGCTGGAAATCTGCTCCCAAAGAGGCCAGAAAGCAGTGAGTCTCTGCTTGCAGGTGCCCTGTGCTTCTTGCTGCAGAGCCGACAACCGCATATCCCATAGCACATCCTGCATCAGGGCACCAGAGCAGTCATGGTGGGCAATGGTCCCTGTTCCCAGGAGTCGCAGTGCTGTGCTCCGTCCCCCTTCACTGTGCTGCAGCAGTGACTCCAAACGAGGAGGATCCAACCCAGGCTCCTGCTATTTTGTTTTGCTAATGCTGTTGAAAGACAGGGCAGCTCCAATTTGCCCAGAGCTGCTCAGTTACAACATGGCACTGCAGGGAAGGTCTACACTGAAAACCATGTTTGACAGTGAAAGCGTTTTGCTGGAGCACAGCATGAGAAAAACAAATTACTATGGCATAAACGAGCAAATCCATCATCAGAGGGAAGAGGAGGAGAGAATTGGTTTAAGGATCCACGTATGAGACTGTGACAGTAATCATATAACGGCCCTTTAAATGTCAAGAGGGATGAACACGGTTTAATAGCAACAGAAATGCTGCCAAGCTGGGCGACGTGTAACAGAGCAGATGGATAGATAGATCTACTTATTATCTACTCCCTGGAAAAAGGAGGAGATAATTCAGGTTTATGCTTGATCTAGTGTGTAAATCTCAGAAAGGTAATGCTTTCTTTTACCAAAGGGGAAAACACACACACACACAAAAAGAATTAGTTTGTTTTCAGACCCAGACAGCACAGGTTCAGCTGTACAAATGAGACGCATAACATTTAAAGCTGGCTGCAGCCCTGGCAGTATTATATCGAGGAAAAATGAAAGCACGGGGGCGTGGGAGCTGTCGGTCAGAGCTGGGTGGCACCATGCCTCATTCAGCAGTGCTCAGAGTAAGAGGAAAGAAGAGGAGGTGGTGTGCTTCTGCTCTCAGGCTCTGCACACATGTGCCCCTGTGCTGTCCTGATGCAGGATGGAGAGGGAAGGAGGTGCCTGTCTGGAACGGGGTGTCCAGCTGCATCCTGCCAGTGCCAACGTGCTTGCCCCTTCTGAAAGGCCCAGTTGCATTTTTGAATAATTAAAATGAAATCAGCCAAACAGACCCCTGTTTTTTCTGTCTTCGCCTCCTTCCACACCACTGCAGGTGTATCAGGGTGCACTCAGTCCCACAGTGTTAAGCAGGTTGTGGGGAGTTTGGAGCCCCTTTGACTTGGTTGGAGAAGCCCATTTCTGCTGTGAGGGGGCCGGGCTGCCAGCCTGCCCAGCACAGCCACTGCACAGAGGGACAGGGAGGTTTTGGGGTCCAGGCTCTGGCAGCCTGCCTGCAGGGCTCTCCTACCATGCTCTGAGCACCTTCTGGTACTCTTACAGGGTCATACTCTGAGTGGAAGCTCAAAAAAGCCACTGAGCATTGCCACATCCCATGTTAAACGAGCAACACATGAAAAGCTGGGCTGTGTGGGGAGAGAGGTGAACATCCCTGGGCTTGTGTCCACTGGTCAAAGGGCAGAAGGTAAGGGCTTGGTGCCCTGAAAAGGTGGATGCAGGCTCTGCAAACTGATCTCCCCAGATCTGTGGGTATTCATGTTTCCATTCATCCTTTTGCATGACAATTGTGTGCGTGCAAAATGGGGGCTCTGATTTCACAGGGACAGAAAAGACGTTCCTGGGTATTTGTGAAGCACTCTGACCATGTATTTACAAACACCAGAACAAAGACATGAGTGGTTGAACAGTTTATTGCCCAGAACAGCTCTGTGACCATGCAGGCAGCATGGCACAGGCTGCATGGCCACCAACGAGAGCCCGAAGGTTGATTTTCCCTGCTCCATCAGCCGGTCAGGTCGGGCTGCCAGGGCTCTGTGGCAACCTGAAGGCGAGGGTTTGTGAGCAGTGCGGAGCTCGGCTTTGCAAGCTGCTCCTTCCACCTTCCTTAACATGCATCATTTAGATCTGTGTCTATATTTTATAAAAGGTCTGCTAAAATGTGTTATTGCAGAAATAAAACTAAGCGCTTATTCATTTTTAATCAGCCATTGGGGAGAAAGCCCTTGCACGCTTGTTGTGGTGTTTTCCTTCTGTTGGGCTATTTGTACTGAGGTGTCTTGGAGGGAAATTTGTGATTAAATTACATGATTGATATACCTTCATTCATGCTGAAAAGCCTCTCGCACTTAGCCATGAGCAGAGCTGTCAAAGCCGCTGAAAGTGAAGCACAATTCACCGTAAACAGGGGGCCTTGGAAACCATAAACAGCAAATTAGAGCTAAATATTGATTTACTCCACATTAACTCCAACCCCAGCTCCTAGCAAATCCGGCCTCTGAGTTCTCCGTACACAGATATTTAACGATTATGTTAAATTTCATAAGACAGAAAATGGGCGCTTTCTTAGAACAGAGATTTTATTTTTATTTTATTTTCTGGATCACATCGCATTTCCTGTTTTCCTTGCGTTTTTCCTGGCTCGGGCCTGGCTGGGGCCTGGCGGCGCTGCGCGTTGCCATAGCAACGCCGTGCCCTTTTCAGGAAGCCTGTCCCTTTAAGGCAGCCTCTGGAGGCCTGCGGGAGGCCGGAAGTGCTCCCCCGAGGCGCTCTGGTCTTGTTCTCGTCTCGGTGCTCTTCCTGCTTCCGGCGGCGGGCGGAGCGCGGGGCCGCGTGGTGGCGGGGGGGGG